>NC_056735.1:221221511-221521511 GCF_019279795.1 Protopterus annectens | reverse complement strand
CAACTGGGTCAACTCTTAGGGGCCTATTGCCATTGTGTTAGTTCCCTGGGGGAAAACTTCCAGAAGGATACAGTAATGCATCATGACAATTGTTCTGGTGAATCTTGTCAACAACATTCATGCTCAAAGTAATGTTGTCAACTCATCTCTCCACACTCACAGTTTCTCATTAGAAATTATTGTGTGTACTTTCCACATCTGGACTCATCTACCCATCTCCAGAACAGTCACTGAAATGGAAATCTACCTTTTTTAGATTTCTTACCACATCCTTTGGAGTCACACAAGGATCAGTACTGAGCCCTCTCCTCTTTAGTATCTTTTGCAGAGAGAATAAATATTTACCTAGCATATGCTATCAGATTGTTAACATTTACTAAGCTCTCATCATAAATGATCTTCTATTTACACCATGCTACACATAGCTGGGTCTTAAGGTGTGATGCTAATGATCTTTATACATTTTCATGTAGTTCATCCTAAGGTACCAGTAAAGTACATGCAATTTATTTATTCATAAAAATAGGTGGGAACACAGTCAACAATGTAGCTATAATGTTTTGTGAGAGGGGAGGCTATTTTTGTTTGAAAATACATTATGCTGTTGTCATTGTTTTAACCAGACTTTAAGCAGGCTTTGCAGGGTTTATGTTAATGCGCGTGTATGTGTGAATTAAGTTGGAATGCTTTATTATGTTTGCTATGTGTGTTTGTATGAAACAAATTTGAAATATGTCACTATGGTCATTATCATTGTTGTTATTTTATGAGACAGATATCTGAGAAAGATGCAGTCAACAATGTAAGGACAATTGTTGGATTGGGGGATGTCTGTGGTTAGAAATGTCTGAATCTGCTGAGTTGATAAAGTTAAAATGCCATTAATCTGTCCAATCAGGATTAATGTGCTTTTGTGTAAAGCAAAGATAAATATTTTACTTTGGACATGTTATCACAATCACACATGGAATATGCACACAGTCAATAAAGTGGCCGTAACTGATGAATACAGATACTGGTAGATTATAATGACAGCAGTTTGAGTGGCCTGTTATAATTAAAATGTTCTGAAATGGATACTTTTGTCATTATTGGATAATACATTTTGTTTCCCTGCATACTAAAAAATATATATATTCAGATATAAAAATTAAAATGTACTCTAACAAATGTTGCTGTATTAAACAAGAATTATAATTTAAAAGGATCTGGAAAGTAAGTCCAAAAGAATCCATGCATTTCTGCACAGATTTAAAAGTGTGTGCAGGGGCCCAAGCTTTTAAAACAGCCTAGAGCCCCAAGGTAGTCTTAAACTCCCAATGTAGGTGAATAGTCTTTCTATGCAGTATTAGCTCAGCACTAAATTTTAGTACTCATCTATGAATCCCAACGTAGACCTTCTTGATACATTTTCCTAGCTACTAGTAACAGAAACATCATGCTATCCACAACTAAAATTCAGGCAACAACATCACCATGGAAAAGTAGTTAGAAACTACCCAAGCAAAGTTTTCCATTTTAGATTTTCTGCATAGTGCAAACAAGTTACTTGTAGAGTGGGTATTCAGGATTTGAAGCTTATATTGTGCTTGCATGTGCTGTTTCTATTTGTAACTCCACAGTTAGATATCTTTAACTTGCATTCATTCTACTTCTCCACAAAACAAGAGGTCCCCATAAAAAGTGCTCACTAGGTATATTACATTTCAACTGGAAAATCATCACTGGTTGTTTGTTTGCAGGGGAAAAAAACAAATCTTCAAGATTACAGGGGAGCTCTGATTAACCCTATGTGTTCTACATACATAATACTTACCTGATTATGGTCTATATTTAGTCCAGGAGAAATTCAGCCTGTTATAAAGTACAGTAGGCTGCGAGTTTAATGTTGAATTCTGCAAAACTAAGGGATTTGGCTGATGCTTCACTTTTGTTGCAGATCCTATGTTATCTGGGTTATGGGTTTTGTTGTATGAAACATTATATTAGCGACAATTTATTTGTTATTCTAGCTATTTTGTTTTTCAAAACACTTAACTATTCTTACTGTTTTTTCATTTTTGTATTTTACTTTCTTTGATAAATTTCTTGGTGGCTTTCTAGAAACATAAATGTAAAATTGGAACTGTGTAAAACACAACCTTAAAACTAACTTCAAAATAAAATTTCTTTGGCCATAGAGTTGCTCCAGTAGTATTTAATTTTAATCTTACATTCAACCTGCATAGACAAAATTGCACAAGAAAAAATCATCAAGAACTAAGGATGCTTTACAAAGCCAAAAACTTTCTCACCAACGCAATTAAAATTACACTTGCCATGACTCCTCCAGTTTCTTTATGGCTCTCCCATCGTCACTAACCTTCTAGCTTCACAAAAATTAAAACCTGAACAATACTATAACAAAGTTGCTAAATTTGCAGCAAATATCCCTTTCAGAGCCCAAAACTGTAAAGGCTAAACTGGTTAGAATTGCCTCATCAACTAACATATACACAACCTTTTACCACCTATAAAATTGTCTAGCATCCATATGACTGTCCGGCACTAAAAATATTCTACACAATGTCGCCATTTGGTCATTGTGATCCAGTGACCAAAAACTCCTGTTTCTCTACAAATCTAGCAAATCTAATGGACATGTTTTGTACTTGTACTAGGCTGCTAAGGCCTGGAACTCTGCTCTCTTTAGTAATGGGTGCTAACACTGCCCCTTCACCCAAACTTAACCATACACCTAAATGTAATAAAAACCTTTCATTTCTCTACACTGCCTAAAATTTCTCTAAATATTAAATGATTGTTATATAACTTGTATTGATTCTTAACTAGTGCTTTTATATAATGTCTAATTTGTTATCATTATTTAAATGGCAAATATTTTTGTTTTATTTTTGAAGATTGTAAAATTATTGTTTTTAAAATGTTGTGTAATAATTTGGAGCTTTTCACCTCAGGCCTTTCCTGAAAATGGGTTTCTTCCCAGTCCGACTTTCCCAGTAATTAAATGTCAATAAATTAACAATAACTATCTCATTACCTATCTTTTTCCAGCTTTCAGAATTCACCATCACTGATTCTCTTACTGTCCTGGAACTTCTTGTTTCCTTCTTCATCTCTACCTCCCCACTACTTGACATCTGTAAAATACAGATTCCCGTACTTAATTATGGTGGTCTTCAGCTTATCCTCTATTCTTCTCCTCCTGCTGTACCATCTTTCATCCTACCATGACTCAAAAATATATTGCTACATCTCTCCAACTCTGTTCCAACCACCTATCCATACTTAGGTTCATAGGTTCATAGGAAGATACTAGGCTATCTGCCCTAGGGCATTTATAAGCCTAGCCAGAGTGTATTTGGCTTCCGCCTCCCTATTAGATTAGCCTACTGTGCCTCTGTAAAGTAGGTCAAAGAAGGTACCCTTTAAGATTAGTTTACTGTGCCTCTGTCTAGCAGGGACACAGAAGAGATCCCAGGGGTGAATTTGCGATTTCCCATCCACGCATCCAGATTTTGCTTGAAGAGGGTCAGCGAGGGGTTATGTCTAACATGAATTGGGATTCTATTCCAGAGTGAGGGGAGCCTCTGGGAAATGAATCTGTCCCTCCAGCATGTCCTATTTATTTTTGTGCTGAGGTTTAAGTCCCTGGAGCGTGTGGCTCTAAGGGACTTGGATTTTTTGAGGTGGAGCATGTCCATTAATTCCGGGTTTGACATGGCTTTGTACATCAGGCATAGATCACCTCTGAGTAGGCGGTAAGCAACTGAGTAGAGCTGGAGTTTCTTTAGTTGAGCTGCATAGGACATCTGTTTGTAGCCCATGATCCTCTTGGTGAGGTACTTTTGGGTTCTCTCTAGTTGCTGCAGGTGTCGGGAAAGGTACATCCCAAAAGGGGCATTGTATTCAATTATGGGCCTGATGAGTGATGAGTTGAGGGACACAAGGACCTCTCTTGATCTAGATGCAAACCCTTTTGTGATAAGGTGGGCTATATAGAAGATCTTTCTAACCACTTTGGCAACATGATTATCAAAGGAGAGATTACTATCTACATTGGTCCCCAAATCTCTACTTCTTCCGTACTTAATGGATTACCACTTATGTGGTAATTTGTGGACACCTTGCTTTTCCCAAAGGGGATGACTATGCACTTTTTAGCATTTAGCTTGAGGCCGTGGCTCTGGCACCAAGCATCCGTCTCTGTGAGATTCTTTTGGAGGATGCTTGTGTCGGCTGGAGATTCGATTATGGCCCCCAGTTTGCAGTCATCTGCGAACTTTGTCAGCCATAATCCCCCTGTGTTAGCCTGAACCTCAGAGAAGTATATACTGAACAAGAGAGGTCCCAGAACTGAGCCTTGTGGGATGCCACTTGTAACTGGCTTGGATTTGGACATGGCACCTGCGATTCTGACCATGTGGGATCTATCCCTGAGCCAGTTTGCAACCCATCTTGTGATATACCGGTTGATATTTAAGCTGGTAAGCTTATTTATGATGGCTGAGTGGGGTATTGTGTCAAAGGCTTTTGCGAGGTCCAGGTAGGCTGTGTGGACTACCTTGCCCTCATCTATTTCTTTGGTAACTGTTTCAAAGAAATCAACTAGGTTTAAGAGGCAAAATCTGCCCTTAACAAAGCCGAATTGGGTAGGGTCCAGTGTCTGGAGGCTCCCAATGTCTTTGTTTATGAGTTCCATGATAATACGCTCCATAGCTTTACAGACCAGACTAGTCAGGCTTATGGGGTGATAGTTCCCGGGGTCCGTTGTGGCACCACCTTTGTGGAGTGGGACCACTGTAGCTGTACGCCATTCTTTGGGTACATATCCTGTAGTAAAGCTAAGCTTGAACAGTGACTTAATGTGATGGTTAAGTTCTTCTTGGAGCTCATGTAAGACACAGCCTGGGACACCGTCCGGTCCCATAGATGCTGTGTTTTTTGCTTTGGAGAGGGCAGCTTTCACCTATGCATCTGTGATGTCAGGGAGGTTACATTCAGTTGGGATAGGCATTTGCTCCTTTGGGGGTGAAGGGAGGGGGAGTTTGCGCTGAATCTGTCTGCCAGGATGTTGGCTATGTCTGTAGGTTTGGTATATTTTGTACCGTTATGCAACAATTCAGAGCATATCTGGGAGTTTCCACCCATATTCCTGACATAACTATAATCAAAGTTTCTTGCTAATACTGATCAGGGATGCCTTCCCTTTTTGGGATTTTGCTCTGTCATGTAGTAGCTTCCTCCTTCTGTTGTATAGCTTATTTATGGCCGGGGTCCACTAGACCAGGTCTCCTGTTTTTGGAGGAGTGAGTCTTGGTTTTATTTGGGATAGCATGATCCATGCATTCCTGCAGGTACTCATAGAATGCATTTGTAAAGGATTCTGGGGATTGGGCTGTATTATCCTCTGGCCCGGGGGCTTTGAAGCTTTCCACCTCAGTCTTGAGAAGTGCAAAGTTGGTTTTTGAGAAATTCTTTACCATGATTTCCTTGGCTGGGGGTGGGGATGGGATATGGATGTCCAGGGAAATTTGTTTATGGTCTGATCTTACCAATGAGGGGTTTACCTCTGGTGTGGAACACAGAGTCCCCATGTTGGTGATGACCAGGTCCAATATGTTGTTCCCTCTTGTGGGAGTGGTGACCAGTTGTTCCATTGCGTTAGACTTTATAAATTCAAGGAACCATTGGGCAAGGGCGTTTGGGCTTGAGTAGTTTTCCCAGTCAATGTTTGGGTAGTTGAAGTCACCCAGTAACATAGTGTTTGGAGAGACCTTCATATTCTCCAGTGTTCTCAGGAATGCCAAGTGGGGTTCCTGTAATAGGGAGGGTGTTCTGTAGCAGGCTACAAACTGAAAGGCAGTTTTGCCCGCTGTTAGTTGTACATGGATGGTTTCTGATGCTTCGTGCAGTGCCACTAACCTGGAGGTGTAGGTGTCTTTGATGAATATAGATACTCCCCCTCCTTTTGTGCTTCGGTCCGAGTTTTGGGGCCAAAATGCATTGTATGAGTTATAACCTGGTAGTGCTGGGGTGTCTCAGGAGCCTTGAACCAGGTTTCTGTTACTGCACAGACATCAATTTTCTCCATACTGAGGACAGCCTCGAGTGCGTGCATCTTGAGGTTTAGACTTCTGGCATTGAGTAGCATTACCTTTAGATTTTTATCCTTGGGTTGTCTATGGAGGTGGGTTTGTCCTTTGAGCCTTGCCTAAAAACGGCACTATGGGGGTGGCAAGAGCCTTGGTCAGTATACGAAAGCCTAAGGGTGACAGGTGTAAGCTGTCTCTAGCGAAGCAATGTGGCTTGTAGAGCATGTCATCCAAGGCTGACAGACACTGGATCCCCTTTGAATGACACCAATACTTTAGCCAATTGTTGAAACCGATCATTTTGTCTTTATACTGTGGCATCATTCTTGGTGAGGGCAAGATGTTACTCAAGGTCAGGGTCATACCAGCCTGGGCAACATGATCAGAGAGCTCCTCTATGTCTCTTTTCATGTAGTCCAGGGAGGTACGTCTCAGGTCATTCACACCAGCATGGACAATGACGGAGTCATACTTGTACTTGCTTTGGAGTGACCTGAGTGCTTGCGTTATGTGGCGGATTTTCTTTTTTGTTGTAGTTTAAAGGTAGCAGAGATACACAAGCAGCAGAATATTCACAACAGTGTAATAAATGACCCCACACTTGAGTGCTAGGCCAAAATCAGGTAAAATGCATTTTTTAGAGAAAAAAACGATTTTAAATTAAGTGCAACACAGGAAATGCAGTAAACAGGCTCTAGATGTGTTCCAAGTACTGTTACTGTTACAGATATAAACTTTAGCAAGCCGAAAAATGCCAAAAAGTAGGCAGCAAAGCAATAAAACTTAACAAAAAATCAGAAGAAAATACTTAAATCACAAAAGTGGCTCCTTTTCTTCTGTCAGCATTTTCTCCCCTTGGTAGGTGCTTCAGCAAGAACTAGCAAGCCTGGAAAGGTGCCAAAACCATGAGGCAGCCGGGTTTTAAGAGCGAGACATCAAGGAGTTTAGAATTGACCCAAAATGGCCAATAAAACTACAGCTTCTAGGCAGTAACCACTCCTCCAGGGACAGGCAGGCTGTTCAGTGTTAACCACTGCCACTGGTGAACACAAAGACTTCCCTTTTGCCCAAGCAAGCACTGGCCTTCTAGAAACTTCCAAACAGTTCAGAACAGCAAATCTGTAACTGAACTTTCTTAACTTTCAGAAAGTGGGAAAAAAGCAAGATTTTTTTTTTCTTTTTTGTTGTAGTTTAAAGGTAGCAGAGATACACAAGCAGCAAAATATTCACAACAGTGCAATAAATGACCCCACACTTGAGTGCTAGGCTAAAATCAGATAAAATGCAGTTTTTAGAGAAGAAAACAATTTTAAATTAAGTGCAACACAGGAAATGCAGTAAACAGGCTCTAGATGTGTTCCAAGTACTGTTACTGTTAAAGATATAAATTTTAGCAAGCCGGAAAATGCAAAAAAGTAGGCGGCAAAGCAGTAAAACTTAACAAAAAATCAGAAGAAAATACTTAAAATCACAAAAGTGGCTCCTTTTCTTCTGTCAGCATTTTCTCCCCTTGGTAGGTGCTTCAGCAAGAACTAGCAAGCCTGGAAAGATGCCAAAACCATGAGGCAGCCGGGTTTTAAGAGCGAGACATCAAGGAGTTTAGAATTGACCCAAAATGGCCAATAAAACTACAGCTTCTAGGCAGTAACCACTCCTCCAGGGACAGGCAGGCTGTTCAGTGTTAACCACTGCCACTGGTGAACACAGAGACTTCCCTTTAGCCCAAGCAAGCACTGGCCCTCTAGAAACTTCCAAACAGTTCAGAACAGCAAATCTGTAACTGAACTTTCTTAACTTTCAGAAAGTGGGAAAAAAGCAAGATTTTGTTTTCTTTTTTGTTGTAGTTTAAAGGTAGCAGAGATACACAAGCAGCAAAATATTCACAACAGTGCAATAAATGACCCCACACGAGTGCTAGGCCAAAATCAGGTAAAATGCAGTTTTTAGAGAAAAAAATGATTTTAAATTAAGTTCAACACAGGAAATGCAGTAAACAGGCTCTAGATGTGTTCCAAGTACTGTTACTGTTACAGATATAAACTTTAGCAAGCCGTAAAATGCCAAAAAGTAGGCGGCAAAGCAGTAAAACTTAACAAAAAATCAGAAGAAAATACTTAAAATCACAAAAGTGGCTCATTTTCTTCTCTCAGCATTTTGTCCCCTTGGTAGATGCTTCAGCAACAACTAGCAAGCCCGGAAAGATGCCAAAACCATGAGGCAGCTGGGTTTTAAGAGAGAGAGAGAGATCAAGGAGTTTAGAATTGACCCAAAATGGCCAATAAAACTACAGCTTCTTTAAACTCATCACATATTGCATGGATCCTATTTAATATTGCTCCTCACCTTTATTTCAAATAAAGGCTGATTAATTCAACTTCAACTCTAAACAAAACAATATTAAGTGCAAAAATCCTTTCCAAAAAACAAGTATGCATAATTCCCCAATATACTAAAATTCTTCTAGGAGGAGATATATACTCTAATCTTGACTCTACCAATAACAATGAACACAAATATACCTCTCTCCCACACACATCTGTAACCCAAAAACAGCCATTACCCCCAAAATGGTGACCTAATTTTTGCTGAAATAAACATTTAGAATTATAAGAAATAAAACTGCTGAACTGCATGCCTGGATTACCTAACATAAGCCTGATGTTCTTGCTATAACTGAAACTTGGCTTACACCCACTATAAACATCTCCAAAGTTACATCTCTGGCTGTAATATCATCCGTAATTACTATATAAAGAGGAAAGGTGGTGGTATTGCTTTAAAATTTCCTAATACCTATCAGATTTTCCCTTACAGCAAACTAACACCAAAATTCAGTTCAACAGCGATTCTTATTGCTTTCCTCAAAATAAACAGTTATAAACAAATATGTATTACTATCCTTTATATCCCTCCTGGCGACAATACAGCTATACTGGAAGACATCCTACACAGAATATCCATAACATTTAGACAAGAAAAAATATTGCTAGTTAATGTGAATGTCAATTGGTTGGACATAAACTCTAACTGCCCTAGATCTAGTATGAACTTATATGGTTTCAAAAAACTAATTAATTGCCCCACACAGTATAGCAAGACATCACATTCTCTATTAGACTGGATCCTGGTATCAGACCCTAGTAAATATTCTACCACAGGTACAATGTCAGACTCTCTGAGTGATCATCTCCCAGACACATTTCACACATCCAGTTAAGCAGCATATTTATAAAACAACAAGTAACCTTTCCAAGTTTAAACCAGAAATGTTCATTGTTACACTATCATCTATCATCTGGAACTTTCTAAAAACCCTTCCCTTATTATGATGCTGTAATCAAATTCAGTACAACTTTTCTAAATATCTTAAATAGCCTTGCACCTCCTCAAAGGAAGAGACTAAAAAACAAATAATGCCATTTGGATATCCAAAAAGAGTAGGATGCTAATTCAGGATAGAGAAAAAGCATGGACAGAATGGGAAGAATATAAAACACCTCAATATCTTGAAAACTTCAGAATGCTTCACATTCATATCAAAAGCAAACAAATGAGACAAAAAACTTGACTATAATAACGTTCAGAATAGTACTTAACACCAACCTAAAAAATGTTGGACATCCATTAAAGAATGCTTACATCCCAGTCAAAAATTCAACCTAAATCCCTCTCACAATAACTCACCACTCAAAACTGCAATACAATTCAATTCTTATTTTACAGATACTATAGCATCTCTAGCCAAGGATTTCTCAACATCTAATCCCAACCCTGCCCTAACAGACATATATCACCACATCTTCTTTCACCTTCAAACTCATGCCTACATCCTGTATAAAACTTCTCTTAAACAAACTTAAAGCATGCTCTTCTTTAGCTGATGACCTTCCAAGTGAAAACCTAAAAATAGCAGCCAACAGCATGCATATCCTATCTCAATCCTTATAAACAGGTTAATCTGGGAATCCCACATTCCTTTTCTGTGGAAAAAGTCACACCTTATCCCACTCCACAAAGGAGGAAATTCAACAGACATTAATAAATTTATACCTATAGCAATCTTATCTCTACGCTCCAAAATATTTGAAAAATATATTCAAAAACAATCGCTAGACTGTCTCCTGCAGGAAGAACTCCTATCCTCTACACAACATGGCCTACGTCCTTCCCATAGTACTAGCACTGCCCTTCTAACTTACATAGATACTGTCAATAAAGCTAGAGATAATGGCAAACTTATCCCTTCATTTCTAGACTTGTCTAATGCCTTTGACAGTTTGTCACAGCAAATGTTTACTTCAAATGTCTTCACTAAGTCTCTCTCAGCCCACCCTTCTGTGGTTCAAAAGCTACCTGTCCAATAGGTATCAGTCAGTGTAATGGCAATCTATATTCTATCCTTACCTCCCAATCACCCGCGGTATACCAGAAGGCTCTCTCTTTGGTCCCCTCCTCTTCAGCATTTTCACCCTCTATATTTCCACACAATAGGCCACCTTAATATAATATGCATATGATTCCATTCTCATTTGCATATCTGACCAGTGTACACCTCTAAAAAATTACTCAGGAAACTTTAGCAACCACTGAAACATGGCTTTATAATTCAAAAACTCATCCTCAACCCCAAAAAAGACCAAACTACTACTTTTTCCACAAATCCTTCTAATGAAAAACAAAATTTAAAGCCCTCTCTCGATACTAAAACCATTGAAGTCACTTCTCATAGCAAACTATTAAGGGTGATAGTGAATGATAATCTTACATTCAACCTGCATATTCAAAATTGCATAAGAAAAACTCATTAAAACCTAGGATGCTTTACAGAGCTAAAAACATTCTCACTGACACAACTAAGACTACACTTGCCCCTATTTATCTCCTCCCCGCTCTTCTTTATGGTGCTCCCATGCTTACTAACCTTCAGTATTCACAAAAATTAAAGCTTGGACAATGCTATAAGAAAGTTGCTAAATTTGCAGCACATACTCCTTTCAAAACCCTCCACTCTATAGCATTGAAAAGCCTAAATTGTTAAGAACTGCTACATCAACTAACATGCACACAACTTCTTAACACCTATAAAATTATCCAGCATCCAGCATCTGCCTGTCCAGCACTAAAAAACATTCTACACAACTATGTTTTCAGTCAGTGATTGTGATCCAGTGACCAAACATTCCTGTCTGTCTATAAACCTAGCGAATCTGCTGGACATTGTCTGTACTCATACACGGATGCTAATACCTGGAACTCCTTACCTGTATCCATCAGGCTTATACCCTCCCTCCCATTTTTCAAACCACCCTGAAAGACTTCCTAGCTAAAATCTGACACAGCTCATGCTCAAACCAAGATAAACTATATCCCTAAATGTAAACAAGTACATTTTCATTTCTGATACCTCCTTCTCTCCCTTCTTCACTTATTTCCTTACATCTAGCAAATTCTCTTCCTTGACTTTCCCTCTGAATATACCATAAGCTTGTTTTCCCCTCACTTCATATTGCAAATCCTGTTTGTATTAGACTAACTAACTTTTCATTTCTCTACAAACTGTCTAAAATGTATTTAAATATTAAATGCTTGTTATATACCTTATACTGATTCTTAAACAATGTTTTTATATTATGTCTAATTTGTTGTAATTATTTAAACTGCAGATGAGTTTGTTTTATTTTTGAAGATTGTAACATTTTTGTTCTTAATATCTTTTGTAATAGTTTGGATCTTGTCTCTCAGGGCCCTCACTGAAAATGGGCTTGTACCCAGCCGGACATTCCCAGTAATCAAATGTCAATAAATAAATAAATAATTAAATAGGCATAGCCTTACATTTCTTTCTTGAACAGTCAGTGTGCTTACATGAATGAATACCAGAAAAGACAAATGTATCTGACATGCATAATTTATTCTGGAAGTGTAATTTCTGATTGGTCCCAAGCCCTTCAACAAACACACGCACACAGACAGACACAAACACACAGACACACACACACACACACACACACACACACACACACACACATCTGTATACAATAGCAAGTATGCAAACTCCTTTTAAGTATTAAAGTATCAGAGATTTAGTAGAATGTGTGTGTGTGTGTGTGTGTGTGTGTGTGTGTGTGTGTGTGTGTGTGTGTGTGTGTGTCTATCTCTGTTATGTTTTTCTAACAGAATATTCAAGGATTTCTACTGTGATGTATGCATGTTTACTTGAGCTGTATGCAGTGTTAGCTTTATTGAACTTACATTGCATTCTGTTGACCTTTAGCCAACAGAACATCATGCTGGGTTTGAACAAAGTAAAAAGTGATAAAAGATTTTCTGAAGGTTAATTCTCTTAACTAGTTTGCATCTACCTTTTTAGAGAAACTAATTTCAGTTGATTAACTGTGCATTTATATTGCTAGTTGTGCTTTGGATATAGAGATAGGAATCTTATGCAAACACCATACATTTATAATTTCTCTGAGGCCCTTTTATCCAGGCAGTGAAAAAGTGTGAGAGATCCCTTTAATGTGGAATTATTTAGATGACTGACTTCTGCAGACATTTTGCATATTTACTGATACTGGTGGTGGATTGCAATGACAGAAGTTTGAGTGGCCTTTTATGGTTGAAATTTCTGAAATGGGTAGTTTTGTCATTTTTGTTTTATACATTTTGTTTCATTGCTTGCTAGAAGACTGTTCAAAACTACAAACTTAAAACACATTCTAACAACTGGTGCTGTTTTATGCAAGGAATATAATTTAATACAATCAGGAAGGTGAATCAAAGAATGCATACATGTATGCATGGCCCTAAACATGTGTTTGAAAACAGCCTACAGGAAAGTGTGAAAGGCTCAAAATCATGGACAAATTTTAAGCTTTACTCTTATTACCAAAGCAATGGATGAAGGTAAAACAGTTCACACCACATTACCTTGATCTGGCCAAGCCTTTTGACACTATCCCCTACTCAGGTGTAGTACAAAAGATGAATCATGTAGGTGCAAACACTTGCATCACTAGCTGGATTGCCAATTTGCTCACAGGATGCAGGAAATCAAAATAGGGGAAGAGGCCAATCACCAATGGAATCCCCCAGGGTTCGGTGCTGAGACTTTCTGTTTGGCATATCCATCTCAAAAGTAAAAGGAAATATCAAAGGGCTTTGGCCAGCTAAGTTTATGATGACCGCAAGCTAGGAGCAGTTATTGAATCCCTAAATGACTTAACCATCATGCAGGAAGGCTTGTCCCAAATAATAACTGGTGTCAAAATCATGACAATGCCCTCTGAGGACTGAACCAATTGTTTGGAATTTGGGAACTTGTGTGTACAGTGACCTAACTTTTGACCAACATAGGTTCATAGGTTCATAGGTTCATAGGTTGGTACTAGGCTATCAGCCCTAGGGCCTATACAAGCCTAGCCATAACAATTCCCTGGCTATTTCTTCCCACATTATTTACTTTCATGTGCCCAGAGTCATAAGAAAGCCTTTCTATATTGCACAGCTTATAAACAAATTAATTGACTAGATCTAGAGATGTTGTTATCCCCTTTGACCTAATGAGAGCTTTGTAATCATTTTGTATAATGCCCACTTTAGCATGTATCTGTCCAGCCCCATGCAACAATTGGAATACCTTCAGAGATACCTTACTAAAAAGATAAAAGTCCTAAAAAATAGGTCTTGCATGGACCACCTCAAAGATTTATTACTATACTCAGTATCCTACAGAGTGCTTAGAGGTGACATGTCTTTCATACAAGGCATCCTCCGACCTAATACAGATGGACCTACTGAACATCAACAAGTCAAATGTCACCAGAAATACTCAGTCCAGGATTCTAAACTGAATGTTGTGGAGGGGTGGATATATATCACAGAGGCTACCACTGTTCCAGGACAGACTATCCATAAAAATAAAACATAGCTCATCTGTCCATATTCAAATGCAACTTGGATCTAAGGATGGGAAATAGAAAATGTACTTCAGGATTGCCCCTCATGCCACTAATGGATAGAGGCAGTTCCTAATTGCTGCACCCCTGACATGGGTCCCCTCAAATTATCTATGGTATGATCACAGTTATTCTCACTAGGGCTACTATACAATTATCAGCCATGGGATAGGTAAGACCTATCATGAAATGTTAATTCAAGCACCAAAGCTTAAAATGTCCTCCAAGTGCACCTATGTTGTGGGACTAAATAGTTATAAAAAAATTTGCCTTTAAAGATCACTAAGTACCACTCTCACCCTCTGCCCACCCCCCCAGTCTTCAACAGCTTCCAGCTCCTATGGATATGACAGATGGTCAGCAATTACATGATAAAATATGCAATAACTGGAAGGGTTATTTGATTTTACAAATAGAAAAGTATTTTCTTGAATTTACTGTTGCTATCTCTTTGCATATGATTGAATACGGCTGCCATTGTGTTCATTTCCTAATAAATATTCTACTCTAGGTGTGGATGTCAGAATGTATCTTGCTATGTTTACTATTAAATTATTGACTCAGAATGGAGTTGCATGTCGTTGTTAGTAATTTAAAGTGGCATCATACCTGCATTAATATCATAACACTGGTTCCCAAAATAATTTTCATAACTATTAACTTCATTTAAAATGCAAAGAGAAATGTTATTACGTTACAAAATGTTAAACTAATTGAATTTAAACATCCATTAAAATTACAACCTAGTTTATTAGTATAACATATTTAGGGAGTTTCAGCTGTAACTATATTTATCTATGTTCATAATTAAAAAAAAAGAATCGAAACAGAAAGCACCCAAATAGCTCATTTGCTTTCTTATTTAGCAAGAGGGAAAAGCAGTAATTCATTTTGCTTACTGAACAGCTAATTAATCTTGAAATTTATTAACAAACACTTTGAACAGGATTATGTAGAACTGCTGACTTTTGTATCCGCATCCATAGATTTTTCTGTTTTCTTCCTCCTGTAAGATCGGTTTGTTCTGGATTATCAGTTAAGCAAATTATTCTTCTTGGATTCCTTTACAACTAAGCTGTTTGGACCAGAAATGAAACCACATGCAATACATGTGCTAGCGCTGTCCTAGGTTTTCAGAAACACTGTGTCTGCAATCATAGCTAAATCAACACTGCTTCCTATGTGTGTCTCAATGTTCATTAACAATGTATGAAGCCATGCAAGCGTGCATGATGAACTGCTTGTCATTACAGCAACCATTGCTATCAGCAGGGACATCAAGTTGGACCTAACTGTGGCTGCAGTATTGGGCAAGCAGCTAAAGTAAACATTAAATGAGCATTTAGGGTAGTCAGTGCAAAACCGTGCACACAGTTGTGCATGTGTGCACGTTATTGTTCTTACTCAAGTCAAAATAAATATAGAGATATCTGTTGTGGAATAAAGTGGGGGAATCTGCTGAGGGTGGGAGGGTACAAATGGTAGGGTCACAGAAGCACACATGTAAGGGACAAAAGACTGCTACGGAGCGAGGTGACAAATCCAAGGATGCAGAAGAAAATGAAGGGGAATGATACATACAGACAGATAAACTGAATTACATGAAATTAAAAATATATGAAAAGCACACAAGGAAGTGTGGTACACAAATGAAATAACATATACCAACTGAAAACAGTCATGACATCACCTGACTTTGGTCATTGTACCTGTGAGATAACGAAAATCTGTTGGAAAAAAAAACTCTTCTATAAACCAGAGGGGTCATGAACCCTATACTCTGTTTAACTGATACTCTACTACACACATCACTTACAAAGTGAGTCACTGAATCAGTCAAACTAAAACTCGCACTGAAGAACATAGTAGGAGAATGTAACATATTTACAGAATGAAAGTAGAACAAAAACACAGCTCTCAAGGGATTTGAACCCATGATCATCTTTGGTGATGTTCTACCAAGTATTATTTATTTATTACTTATTTATTTATATGTCTTTGTTTCCCAGGAAAGTCTGACTGGGTAATATCCATTTTCACTGGAGGCCCAGGGAGAAAAGCTCCATTTGCATATATTGCATTATACTAACTTCCAGTCAAATATAGAGCAGTCACATTTGTATTTGCATTTATACACAAACAGTAGTTACCATTTCTATTTACATTTATAGAAAAACAGTAGTTACATTTATACATATACATTTGAAGATTTTACAGAGGTAGAAGTTACTAAAGAGAAAGCACACGTGCAATTTAATAGATTGTACAGGCAGCAGTTATGTACAAAAAAATATTTTGTCATTTTAGTAACAGGCTGAAAATATTACATTTAAGGAGAGTATTTGGATAGTATTGTACAGTGAAAAAAGTTTTAACCCTGTGATAAGCATGTACAAGACCAGGATTGGTTAAGATGTTCTTTAAGCAGTGGTTTAAAACTACTGAGTTTGTCAGAGAGTTTTATCTGCATGGAGATACTATTCCAGAGTTTAGCAATGCTTTGGGAGTACAGCCAGTCTCCTGAAACATCATTTGACTTATTTGCAAGTAATAAGAATTTGTTACTAGAGCAGAGGTCCCTTGCTGGACAGTAAGGTAGTAGTAATAAGGGCATAGGGCATTTTTCTGGATGATGAATAAGTCTGTGTGCTGTAGTCAGCTGTGAATATGTTAGACAGTTGTGCAGTTCAAGCCAGTTTAATTGTTTTAAGATAAGACAATGGAGGGCCCTATGAGGGAGACTGGTGGTAAATTTAGCTATTTTATGGCAAAAGGAGGCAAATTTCTTTCTTTTGAGTATTGTTTATTTTTTTTACGATAGGAGTGGCATATAAGAGAGTCAGCAGTAAGAAGGTGGTGGCTAGAGATTTTCTTGCAGTATGTGTAAGGAATCCATTGATCCTATAAAAAGAGCCTAGTTTCAGGTGTGTAGATTCAATGGTGTGCAGTATATAGTGGTCATATTTGAGACTGTCATCTATTATAATACCTAGAAGTTTACTGTGAGTTACAGTTTCAATAACAGTATTATTTGCTGTCTTAATGATAAAAGTTTGCATTTGATTTTGGCAACATTTTGAGGTGAAAAGCATTAACTTACTTTTCTGGGGGTTGAGTAGGAGATTTGATTATTTGAGCTAGGTTTCTATAGAGAAGAAAGATTTTTGGGCAGTGTCTTGGAGCTTATTTATTGCTGAGACCGCACATATTAATGTTGAGTCATCTGCATACTGAACTAAGCTAACTTGGGAAGTGGAGGTGTAGAAGTCATTAATAAATATATTAAATAGTAGAGAACCCAGGATAGAGCCTTGAGGGACACCTGTAGTAACTAGTTGAAAGGATGAGTAGGTTTGTTGCCATTTAATGGCTTGTTTCCTTCCAGATAAGTAACTATGGAACAACAACAAGCAGTACTGTGAAAGTCCTATTGAGGACAGTCAAACGAGCAGTTGCTGGTGCGAGACAGTATCAAATCATTTGACATGTCAAAGAACATGGTGGACACAAGCAGACCATCGTTCCTATATCAGTTTATAATATTAGTATGTAGGAGAGCAGTAGTGGTGCTATGCTGGGGCCTAAAGCCATGTTGTTTTTCTGAGAGCCAGTTATTTCAGGTTAGGTACTGCATCAGCTGTATGTTTGTGTCTTACGGCTTTTCCCGGTTAGGGGTCACCACAGCGGAACTCCGGTCCGCTAATGATTGGCAGTTGATTTTTACGTACCAGCTTGCCAGGCCTGACGCACAACCTTCAATGAAGGTATGCCCATTCATGCATGTCTCCACGCAGAATACTCTCTAGCTGAGAATCGAACCAGACAGCATCTTACTGTGAGGCGACAATGCTACCGCAGCACCACCACCGCGGGTTTCGAATACATTTCTCGAATATTTTGGAGAGGTGGGAGAGAATTGCTACTGGCATGTAGTTATTAAAGTCTGTAGATGTGCCGCCTTTGGGAAATATCTTTTTGCTATGGACTGTTAATTACTATGGACAGAGGGAAGGCTATGACTTCTGCTGCCATTTTTAGGTAGTCTGATGGTAGTTGTTCTACAGTTACAGAAGTAGTTTTTAGTTTTAGGAACAACTTCCTTACAAGTGAGGTAGATACCGGACTACAACTGAAGAGCTGTAGGTGGTTTTGATTGGACAGAGGTACAGTGAGGGGGGGCAGATGTGTTTGTGTCTAAGAGAGATAATACTGTTGTATAAAGTAGGAATTAAACTGTGTGGGGACTGAGTCTCTCATACAGGCAGTCCCTGGGTTATGGACAGCTAACTTGCTGACAACCCATAGATATGAATGGGCTGCTGTAGTGTTGGAAATAATGTGAAAAAAAATAAGTTGTCCAAATCTGTGTGTCTGTGTGTGTGTGTGTGTGTGTGTGTGTGTGTGTGTGTGTGTGTGTGTGTGTGTGTGTGTGTGTGTGTGAGAGAGAGAGAGAGAGACGGAGAGGGAGAAAGAGAGAGATCGGGAGAGTGAGAGTGATGTATGAGTGAATGCAGGTATGAATGAGGAAGTGACTGTGTAAGAGAGAGTGAAGAGTGAGTGCGATGTGTGAGTGAATGCATGCATGAATGAGAAAGTGATTGTGTGTGTGACAGATCGGGAGAAAGTGAGATTGATGTCTGAGTGAATGCAGGTATAAATGAGTAAGTGACTGCATGTGTGAGAATTCGGGAGAAAGTGAGAACAATCGTGTGTAAGTGAATGTGTGTGTGTGTGTGTGTGTGTGTGTGTGTGTGTGTGTGTGTGTGTGTGTGTGTGTGTGTGTGAGAGAGAGAAAGAGAGAGAGCTCGGGAGAGTGAGAGCGATCGTGTCTGAATGAATGCAGATAAAAATAAGGAAGAGACTGTATATGAGAGAGAGTGAAGAGTGAGAACAATGTATGAGTGAACATCTATGAATGAGGAAGTAACTGTGTGAGAGAGATCGGGGGAAATGAGAGCTATTGTGTGTGAGTGAAAGCAGATATGAATGAGGAAGTGAACGTCTGTATGTCTCCGTGTGTGTGTGTGTGTGTGTGTGTGTGTGTGTGTGTGTGTGTGTGTGTGTGTGTGTGTGTGTTTGTGATACCCCTAAACCTCTTAGAACAAGAAATCTGGACAAAACCATAAATAAAATTGGGACAAATGCCCAATAACAGGGACAATTTTAATAAATACTGCTCTTATAAACTTAGAAAGTTGATAGGATAACAAGTTTTGCATTAGCATGAATTGTCTGAAGGGTATGAATTCCAAAACACAAATGTCTGTTATCATACCTGTCAGGCTCTTAGAGCAGGAAATCTGGACAAAACCATAAATAAAAGTGGGACAAAGATCCAAAAGTAGGGACAATTTTTAAATATTGCTGTTACCAACTTAGAAAGTTGATAGAATGGCAGGTTTTCCATTTGCATGAATTTTTTGAAGAATATGAAGTCTAGAACTCAGATGCCTGCCATTATTTTCTAACAGTAATATGTAATGATTGACCCCTAATTTGCCAGAAAACTAGAAGTATATGAGAAACAGACCAAAAACGGGAAGACAAAATCTGGACATTCTGCAAAAATCTGTACAGCTGAGACATTATTTTCTAACTTCAGTCTTTAATGATTTGCGACTAATTTTGCTAAACAATCACAATTTTATTAAAAAAATGGACCAAAAATATGAGGTAAAAATCTGGACATTCTCTGAAAACTTGTACAGTTGAGAGGTAGGGTCTATGATAACAGATCAAATAGTAAAAAGATTGAATGACTGTGAGAACAAAAATGCTGATCATAGAAATCCATTTTGTAGGGGGCGCACCGCTCTCTCTCTCTCTCTATATATATATATATATATATATATATATATATATACCAACTCCGAGATCACACTACAGTGAGGAAAGTGCATATTTTCCAATTTTCACTGTACCCTGAGCTCAGAAAATGGATTTCTATGAACATCATTTTTGTTCTTACAGCCATTCTATCTTTTTACTATTCGATCCATTGTCATAGACCCAAAAGGTATGTGTGTATGTGAAAAAGTCCTCATAAAGACTGCATTAATAACAAGATGCCTTAAACCAGCTTTGTTCATAGGAAGTAAGGAAGCATAGCTACAGTATACAGTATTATGTTTAAGATTTTTTTTGTTTGGAAAGATTTTTAAAGTGTTTTATATGCAAAGAAAAGTAAAATAAATACTAGACTGAAACAAACATTTGACTAAATGACATTTAATAAGAACCATACATATGTGTTTCGACTTACATACAAATTTGACTTAAGGAGAGACTAAAAAAACAGATTTTTGTCCTTAACCCAGGGACTGCCTGTATTGTCTGTTTTTGGAGAGGGAATTATGGTCTTGCCAGGGTGGAGTAGATTATTTAGTGATGACCAAATATGTTTTGGTCTGTTTACCTTGTAGGTTCATATAGTGTGTTTGCTTATCTTGTTTGACATGGAGTTTTGCAAGGTTTTGAAGATGTCTAAATTGCTGGAGAGCATTTTGAGTTCTAATTTTAAACCAGTTTTTCCAGGCTTTATCCCTTTTTATCATGATTATTTTTGTTTCCTTTGTCAGACATGGTTTGGGGTTGGACTTGTTTTATTACATACTGGTGCTAGATTATTTAAGGTCTGTAAGAATACATTATTAAAGTGTCCTTCAGCAGTATATTGAGGCATTGTTCTAAGTACATCCCATTTATATTTTTTGGGTGTTTCATTGAAAATATATTTGCTGAAATTGGTTGTATTTTGTATTTGATTATAGATAGTATGTTTATCTTGGTTATGGTGAGTTCTAATAGCATATGTTGGTATGTGGTCACTTAAGCTATATGAGAGGCAGCCTACTTTTGTCAGTTTGTCTGGTTTGTTTATAAGAATCAAATCTAATGTTGAGTGCCTCCCTGAAGTTTTATTGATTCTAGTAGGTGTGATTATTAATTGTCTGAAGTTGTACAAGTTTATGGATTCAGTGGGGGTAGTGGAATTTATGAGATGCAAGTCTATATTTAAGTACCCAAATATTATAGTTTCATGGTTAATTTGTTGAAATATCCAATACAAGATACTTTCAGCAGTATCAGCATTATTTCTTTGTGGTATATAAATTGCTGTTAAACATATAATTGTCCTATTGTTGATTTTTAGGAGTGTTATTAGTAGTTTAACATTATTAAATTTGGGTATTTTCTGTGGAAGTAAAGTGATGGTTAGGGAATTTTTATAGATAATTGCTACACCAACTGCACACTTGTTTTGTCTGTCATGCCAGAGTATATTGCATCTGGGGGGAGGTGATCTTATTACCCTTTATTTCTTTTTTAACCAGATTTCAGTTGCCATGACTACATCAGGAGTGTATGTGGCAAGATAAGCATGTATGTCATAGATTTCATTGCATATACTTCTTAGGTTCATATTTAGTAAGGTGAGTTTCAATTCTGTTTTTTGCTGAAATGTATTAGGTGACTGGTTTATTTTGGGGTTGGAAGTGATGGTTTTAGGAACAGTGGGACCAGAGTTGGGGTTAATATCTCTGCTAATTTTTTAAACTGATATTTTACAGAGTTAAGAGTGTGGACAGCTATATTTTGGTCTTGGTTTGATATCTGATCATAATTTTAGATGCTTAAGTTTTAAGATATTTATAGAGAAATAAATCAGATGTGGTTTGTTTGTAGAAATAGGGTTATGAAGAAAGACAGACTGGGTAGATGTTGATATTCTTTGTGAGGACTGGTTGAAGTCCTAAGTATTTGAAGGAGGTGGATTTGATAATTGGTAATAAAAGCTAGTAGAGTGAAGAGAAATAATAAAATAATCTAGCTTAGGGGCATCTTATTTAACCTGGGTTTTATATTTGTTGTAAATTAGGATAATAAATGTTAGGAGGTTAGTGGGTTGGTTATAGAGATATAATTTGATAGTTATAGGATGCAAGGATTAAGGCAATTTGTGAGAGAGTCTTGGGTGGTAAACTAGAGTGTTGTTACTATTGGGAGTAACTGTATTGATTGTTTTCCCACTGGACAGATCTGATGGTATTTGGTAGAGGAATATGTAGGTGGTGCTATGGAAGTATACATCCAGAATAACAGTGGGTGGGTGGAATTTGGGGGCAAGGTAGCAGAGTGGAGTGAGACCAACCGTTAACAAAGGAGAATGAAGCAGGTTGAAAACTTGTCAAGGGACAGAGAAAATCATCCGTGACTTAACATAGACACAAATCTGCTGGGAGAAAAGTAAAAGGAACTATGCAATTTAAAAGGCCTCTGTTTTAGTAGATAAATGGCTTGGTTTTGTTGCTCTAGGATACAGTTTTAGTAGGACATTTAGTACAATATCACCTTGATCTGACTAATGGTGATAACAGTATAAAATTGCACTTGACTGAACAACTGTGTAATTAAGGAAGTTTCTATGGACTTTGAAATGCAAAGTCCAAAAGCCTGCCTCAACCCCCCCTCCCCAAAGACCACTGAACCAATGAGAAAAAGTAAGCCAGAATGCAGTAATTCAGCTCTTGAAAAATACTGGCTGAGAACTCAAAAGTGGTTACACAATAAAAGAAATAAACTTGTGGAAGGGAGAAAGTGGACTGCTAAAAACAATGAATTGAACTCAGTTAAAGAAGAAAGTACCAGTGGCACTGCTATGATCTAAAAAAATAGAGCTATTATAGTGGACAAAGTTCATTGTTTTAAGCTGCCATAATATTTATAATTTACATAGAAATGTAGTCCATAGACTGGTGTTCAAATTGCAAATGTCACTGTTACATACATGTCTATTTGCTTGCAGGGACAGTTCTATAAAAAATAAAAACACACTAAAGAGACAGTTCAGTGCACTGAATCGATGATGACTGTGGACAAATACTAGCTCACAGCTGAAACTGGTTTAGTAACTGCCTCAGGCAAGGAGAAATAGGAAAGGAAGGGGGAAAGCTAAGGGTGATTTCCATGAAGGCATGCAGTTCCACCAAAGACAGGAGGGTATAAATAATAGGAGTAACAAGTCTAGAAGAAGTGAAGAAAAATATAAGAGAAAGAAATAGTTTTGAGTAGCAGAAGTAAATGTCAGTGTCTATTAGGAACTACAGAATAAAAGCTGCCCATATGATGCCAGTGGAGGAGGGTTTACAGGCTATAAGGCTATTGCTTACAAGTTAGGACACTGAATCACTTGTCCTCAGATTAGTCACTAAGCAGGCTAAAATATACACAGAAGACTGGATGCCTCTAACACTTACTTAAAGCACAAGGCCAGAGGTAGAGCACAGTTTGTCCTAATTAAATGGCAGTTGGATTGAATGGACTCAGACTGCCTATTTGAATGAGACTGCTATGGGTATATTTAAGTTTCCAGTGAACCTGTTTAAAAAAAAGTGAAAAAAAGATGTATTCTAAGTGCATTAGAAATCCAATTAAATTAATATGGGATGAACTATATGCAAATAAACACTGCCACCAGTAAAGGCAATGAAATTGTAAGTGTTTTTTTTAATTTCAGCATTGCATTTGCAAGGTAAGCCAGAGACATGCTCATACTAAAAGTGTCAGGGAAACAGATGACAGGCATGTAACACATTTGCAGAACAGAATCAGAGCAAAAAGGTAGGCCTCAAGTGATTTAAACACAAGGCCCTGTTCAGTGATATTTGATCCAGCACTGCATTTACAAGGTGAGCCAGAGACGATTATATTCTGTATAATCAAACGTTCTTAATGTCAAACTCAAAACACCGACAAAAAATGTCCAAACAGAATGATTATCAAATGCAAGGAATCTCAAAATAAAAAATATCGAGAAAGGAGGAAAACCATTTCCTCTCCTGATATTAATGCTAAGACCCTCCATAACACTACACAGAAACTCATCTGAATAGTACTAGTGTCATGGGAATGTTTTTATTACAATAAAGTAAAGGGTTAGGGTTGGGGGGACGGGGCAGCATTAGGGTTAGGGATAGCACCTGTTACTCAGGATAGCAGGAGGTAGTAATGCTAACACTGCACCTTCCCCCAAACTTAACCATACACCTAAATGTAATAAAAACCTTCTTGCAACATTGCCATTACACAAGACACAATCACATATACAGACTCACAAACAACACTATATCCCCTTACCTAATGCTGATGTTAACCCTAAAATACACACACTTGTGCAGAAACATACAACACCTATCCCTAACCTATCCCCTATTCTAACACTAACTTGTAAATACAGCAATCAACACTGTCACCCCCTCCAGCACTACTCATCTGTTTTGACAAATCCTAATTTCGACAGTTGCACTGCTTGGTTATCTGTGGCATCAAAATTAAACAATACCCCATGCATTTATCGAACAACTAGGCATTTGACAAAGGGCAGAGGAACCACAACAGATGTACTCAGACTGAAAGTGTCAGGAACACACATACAGGGAACTATAACAGATTTACAGAATAGAAGCAGAAAAGTAAAAAAAAAAAAACATGCAATTCAGAGGAGATTTGAATTTTCAAGTCTGTGTACAAGAAACATCATGAACAAGCAGACCCATAGAAGCAGTCATACTAAATGTATTCCCTTTCCCCTATTTTGTATTTGCCAAATGACATACAATGACAATCAGCTCATTTGCATGATTGATAGCAGCCAAGGCTAATTTAAATAGCAGGTAGTAAACAGCCACTGAGAATGAACCAAATGAACGGTGAAACAAACAATCAGACAAACGGCTTTAATCACAAATGACTCAGTCATTTGTGATTAAAGCCGTTTGTCTTATCGTTTGTTTCACCGTTCATTTGGTTCGTTCTCAGTGGCTGTTTATTACCTGCTATTTCTTCGTTTTTCCCTTTTAGGATTTTTTGTTTGTTTGCTAATTTAAATAGTGCATGACACTGACTGAACCTCATTGTTCTTATACAACAAGCAGTGACATTTGCTGTCATTTGTACATGGGCAACAGTGGTGGTGTTCACAACCTATCACTCGCAGTAGAACCACAAAAAAATAATTGACAGAAGACTTTTTCAGGTATGAGTGTGGTGTATTTATTTTTTTCACTATATTAAAGGATAAAAATGGAAAGCTAAGGAAGAGATAAAAGGGGAAAGCAAGCAGACAATACAACAGAAAGTGAACAAATAAGGAATGAGCTGGATGGAGGTGGGGTAGGAAGCAAATGTTTTTTCTTTGTGGGACAGGTGCCCATTTTTTTTAAGAGAAAGGAAAGTTGAGGATGTAAGAAACGAATGGAAAAAAAAAGGATGGTAAGAGAGTTAAGTTAGGAAGCAGAGAAAGACAGATGATTAAAAGAGTATGGTGTAACACAATTAGTGAAGTGGAACACTGTGGGGAAGTAGACATCAAACAATCAGGGGCAAGGCAATGATGAGGGGAGGATTGAAAAACTAACAGGGGAGGGCATGGACACAAAAGGTGCGTCCACAGCTGCACTGTCTGTTAGCTGTAACCCAGTGGGAGATTACTCACAAACCCTGGCACTGTCACAACTGGATCCTGGGTCAGAACGTAGATCCAGTGCAGGACAGGGAAACAAATCCATGAGTCACTTAAGCTTGGTCTCTTTATGGCTGTTATGGGCATCCAACTTATTGTGGATGGTATCCTCCAAGATGTCTTTCGGCTGCTGATGGGTGACAAGGTATCACTTCCACTTGCACTACTTTTGGGGGATGCAACTGTACTGGCATCAGATGCAGGGCTGCCTGATGCAAATGGTTTGGGGCAGGTTGTGTGAAAGCAACTGTGGCAAGCTGGGACCCAGATGTGCTGGGTGCTACGTCTGGTGGTAGTCATGGCATTACTGCTGACACCTGTGGGAGAATGACGGACTTTGGCATGGGATGGGTGAAGGCTGATGTGCTGCAGCATATAATAGTGAAAGAAATGGACAGAAATAAAATAATAATGAAAATAAATGTATTTAAGAGAGAGGATAGTGGCAAAGGTTGGGAAAGAGAGAAGCACAATGGAAAATTGCAGTTTATACTATGCTGTGAATTATACAATGAAACAGTATTGTTGTTGGAATAAATAAAAATATCAATTACTGCAGCAAGCCTGTTATCCTATGAAAGTGAGAAAAGACTCTGAACCAGCAGCCACCATCATGTACATTCTATGCAAAAATCAAAGATGTCCAGTAGGCTGAAATTGTTATATAAATATATAAATACTTTAATAAAATAAATAAAATCAGGTAAGTACTTTTGCAAGGTATTTGCTTCTTCAGACCATAAAATACACATTCAAACAAACCATTTAAAAACAACCATTTATCCAATCATAATGAAAATATTAGTCATGTGATCTAATCAGTGATTTAGACCGCTTCTTTTTAAAGCAGGTTTTAAAGAGATAGCACTGTTTACCTCTGGAGACACGTCTGCAATAAAATCTAGGATCAATTTCAGCTCCAAAAATTCAGTTTCATCACTGACATCACCTTCACTGATGTTAGTATGAAATCGCTGCAGGAACAAAAACTTAAATTTGCGACTGTCATCAAAATCTAACACATGTTTAGCTAGTGCATTAGCAGATTTTCCATTTTTTATATCACCAACATGCTCCAGTATGCGCTCCATAAGGGTATGATTTGTCTTTCCTATGTAGAACATTTCAAATGCTATGCATTGTGCCATATAACAAGATTACCACTGTTACAGTCTGCATAAAAATGAAAACTGATGTCCTTAAAGGTCCTAGGATGAATAATAGAGGTAGTCGACCAAATAAATCTATATGCCTTACATGACCTACAGGTATAAGTGCCTTGACATTCAGATTGTATCCTAGAGGGAAAATTGTTTATAACATAGGCGTTGTTTTAAAGTTTTATTATTCCTAAAAACAAACTGAGGAATATCACCAGTAACTTTGCTTATATTATCATCCGTCATTAAAAGTGACCGATTCTTTTTCATAATGTCACATACAAAGTTAATATTGCTGGAGTAAGTCAGAACCATTCTGTTTCTATCAAACTTATTGGTTAGCTGTGGACTAGTGTGTTGTGTCTCAGGGTTCTTAGAAAAATAAGGAATAACTCCTTTCATATTAACTTCTTCTATGACCCGCTCTATTACTTCTATATTATAGCCCCTTTGCAGCAGTTCAATACATAAAGTATCTAAGGCTCTGCTCAAAGATGAGGCATCAGTATATAAATGCATTAGTATAAAAACTTGGTTCTTAACCACATTTCTAGCAATATGTCAGGGATGCATGCTCATATTATGTAAAATATTATTTTTCTTGCAGGGTTTCCTGTACAAACTAGTTGATAAGATGCCTAGATCATTAATGTTAACCATTATGTCCAAATATTCAATGCATGTCACAGAGCTATGCATAGTAAAACTAAGATAGGAAGTCGTATTCTGTAAATAATCAACAAACTGATCTAAAATATAGAAGGGCCCTTGCCAAACAAAAAATATGTCATCTACAAAGTTTCTGTAGAACTTCACATAATGACAAAATAAAATGTTAGAAAAAACAGACTGTTTCTTACACTGAGCCAGAATTAGGTTGGCATATGAGTTAGCACACACTGTTCCCATAGCCACCCCTAATTTATGCAAAAAATAGTCAGTTTCAAATGAAAAGATGTTATTTTCCAAGATCATATGTAGTAAAGCACAAATAAGTTCTATCTTAGGGTTGATAAATGTAATCTCAGATACAAGGAACATCCTGATATTGTCAATCCCTAATGAAGAATTAACTATCAAGGTGCTGCTTACTGTGATAGATCCAAAGTCTTTATAAGACACTAAGGTCTTGCTGGCTGGATTCTGCTGAAATCAAAGTCTAGTTATAGTTGCAGTCACAGTCTGTTTCCCACAGAAACTTGAAGAATATGCACTGATGCAGCACAAAAGTATCACTTATACACTGATGCAGTAATCAATAAATAACTTTTTATAACAAACCACATGTACTACTGTTGCAGCTTTAGTTACACTGTACCACTTTTTACTTCCTGATCAGCATAAATGATAACTGTCCTGCACAAAGTACCTCTCCTAACAATTTCATTTGCTATAGTCTCTTTATAGTGGTTTTACATCCTGTTTTTCTCCTTGGTATTCTATTTTGGTCTTTGTATGAAAACATCTGTTTGCTGGTGTTTGCAGAAAAATATGTTTTCATCCTGTAGAGAAACAATACTGATACTGTCAAACGAGTGCAAAACAAAAACTGAATGAAATATGTAAAGAGAAAATACCACTCTAGACACAGAAATAAATATAAAGTTAGCGCTTTCGTTTATAAAATATATAAACTTCTTCAGACAAAAGTATACAGGAAATAAACCATTTAAATAAGCATTCAAGAAGTGACATTTCCCAAGGGAAATGTCACTTCTTGAATGCTTATTTAAATGGTTTATTTCCTGTATACTTTTGTCTGAAGAAGTTTATATATTTTATAAACGAAAGCGCTAACTTTATATTTATTTCTGTGTCCAGAGTGGTATTTTCTCTTTACATAATACTGATACTGTCTTTTAAGGAACCATCTTGTGTAAATGCTGACTTGATAAAAGCACCATTCAAACTTCCTTGCTTAACAGTGTCATATGATAGAAACATGTACAGATTGTTTTCCTGTTGTCCATTCTTTACATCTTGTTTTTTTTTTACATTTTTAAGTCTGTAAGAGACCAGCTTGCTTACAGTGTGAAATGCATACATTCTTACTAATTTTGTAGGAAAACATGTCCATTAAGCAAATTCCTTATTTTCCAAGCCACAGTCATTTTAGTATGGATGCAATAACATATTGCTAAACTCTATTTCTACATTTAAGCAAGCTTTATTTTATACCTTATTTATGTTGCATATTTGTACTTTCAACCTTAATACCTTGTTGAGTATACTCTAACAATTCCCTCTTTTTATTTTAAAAGATATTCAAAACACTTTATACTGATATCCATTTTTGATCAGATTATATAGAAAACACATTAGGAAACAAAACCTTTAGTCTTCTTTTGGTACAAGTGAAAATGCAATTTTACACAGCTAATACAATGATATCAAGTATTGCTATTAAAACTGAATGTATTTAACATTTTTTTCTTTTGCAGACCATTCTGTGAAAATATTCCATCAGTTATGGGCTGTGTCTGCTTTAGTTTTAACTTGATTAATTTATTCTTTTGCAATCACAGAATCCAATTTATGACTTAGAACTTTTTTGTTAACTGTTTGCAACTGTTGAATTAACTATTTACTTTTATTAATCATGTTATACCAAAAGATTAGAGATAGACTAATATATATATATATATATATATATATATATATATATATATATATATATATATATATATATAAGAGATAAGAACTATGTGCGACTGCAGATGCCATTTTAACCATACATTGTGGTCATATTTCTGAACTGCCCATTAACACATTGGTTGACAGTGAATTGAACTAAAAAATGTGTTTACATATTAGTCAATTAGCTGTATGAGTACAATATTTTAATATAATTTTCCTCTAACTGGGGTAACCAGTACTGGTACTGATAAAATGGTGGTCCAAAAACAGTGATAAAATTACAACTTGAAACTGGTAATAAAATTACAACTTGACAAATTACTTTTGAACTTGTTACTTTACAATGTGTCCTATACAGTATATATCTACACAGACTGTTTGCTACTCATGCATTTCAATCTAATAGGTACCCTGTACCCATTTTTTAAACATGGTTGTCTACACATATTCATTGTTAGACATTAATTTCATTTGTACTGAATTTTTCTGTTTGTACATACAAAGACTGTAAAGTACATTTAGTCTAATCTTACAAATTTACTAACATTAACATCAAGCAAATTCTTGGAAAATATTTACGTCTCTTTAGAAGTATCTAGTGGCATTGCCACCAGAGGCAACTACATAACTAGAAATTAGAAACATTCATGCTTTTGCATACCAACATTGTCTTGCCAAAAAAAATTAAAAAGTACAATAATAATTAGCATAATAGCTACTAGCAACTTGTAAAATATCTTATCCTGTGAGGTTTAATCTGTTTACCTGTATTTCTAATGCACTAATCCCTGTTTTCCCCTTCCCCTTGAAAGAGTACTGTCAAGAAGGAATGAGATATTATTTCTTCCTGTAGCTTTATTTTAGGCCTTTTTGCAATACTGCTTATACAGTCAGTGTAAAACTGAGAAAGTACCCCTCCCCCTGTAGTATTGCAGTATTGTTTATTTGCTTTATGCTGTGAGAATAAAAGGTATGCCAGCCCAACACTTTGGTTATGCATTTGCTTTATTAGGTTAATAAACTATGGACCTTTGTCTGATTTTATACATTTTTGGTTGTTTTTAATGATAAATATATTTTTATAAAGCTTTTGCTGTTTACTACTACTAGTAGAGTATTTATACCCTCCTATATAATTTATTTGAATTGTATGTATATTATAGCCCATCTTCTGGCTATACTTGATGTAACTGAGGTTTTTTTTTTTATTTTTAACATTTACCTACAAACAGATTATCAGTGACATGTATGTGCACTTGTGACATTTTATTACAATTACCAAGTAGTGTTGCATGCGAACATTTAACAATTATGTTTTAATATCAATACGTTTTTAGAAAAATTCAAGCCACTTGTCTGGCAATTGGTCTTGTTTTTTTTTTTACCTTATCTTTTCAACATTTCCTGTAACTATTTATCCAGTCTAGGAAGGTCTGAGCTCACATTTTAGTCCCTGTAAACTATAGTTAACCCTTTTAGCATTTTTCCTTTAATCATCTGTTAATACTCTTGCAATTTGATAGTAAAATGCAGTTATAAAACACTTAGAATTATAATAAGTATTTGTGATTTGCATAACTATGCGATTATACTATATAACTAGACATTACTTTACAATTAGCTTACATATTTTTTTAACTTTGATTTCAGTATTTTTTTATTTATTTAACTGTCCTGTAATTCATTTTAAAAAGACTGCTTGACTAATACCATCTGTGATTTTATTTCTTTTTAAAATTCAGAATTTTAACTGTTTGGTGTGATTTTACTAAACAATTATAAAAAATTGTAAAAAACAAAAAAAAAAAAAATAGATATTAGCTTAACTAGTGCATGTTTATATTTACATGATTTACATTTGCTGTTGTCTGCCTTTTCTCCTGTGCATTTTAACAGATGTCACCACAAACAAAAAACCAGGAAAAACAAAAAAGCTCCAAAGACAAGGAGAACCAGACCAACGATGAATAAAAACGTTTATTAACTAAACAAAAAACAGACTGAAGTGAATCAAGCGCTTTCACCTGGTTAATACCAAGCTTTGTCAAGATGAAATACACAGTGCAATACGTGACTTAAATAGGCATAAGCATAATCACATGATACATTAATTAACTAATTTACTGTTCAGCTGAATAAATAATTAAACTGTCAGTGTTACAAAATATATATATATCACTACAGACTTTCAGTAACAACAGGCAAGGCAGTGTGTAATAAATATATGTAAATGAAAATAAAAATGTATAAATACTTATAAAAAACAGGTGCAAACCTCAGAAAACACTCTGTACTTTTTAGATACATGGAATGCAAAACAAATATAAAATGCATTCAAAACATGAATGTAGAAATAGTAATAAAGAATGTTGTACAAATATAAAATCATTACTAAAACTCACAATCTAGCCATCCTTAATTTGAGCACACTACTAATGTTGATATTCTCATTAAGACCAGGGGATTTCCCACCATTTAGCCTAAGCTGCCATAAAAGCTCCCCATATTCAAGTCGGGTCTCCCAGTCTCCCCCTCTAGCATCCTGCGTCACCTGTTCAAGGACAATAAACTTAAGTTGCATTTTAGGACAAACAATGGAATGTTTATAAAAAGCACTTGTCTCTTTCTTTTTAGAAATGTCATAAAAATTCTCATAGATTCTTTTTCTCAGGGGCCTTTCGGTTTTCCCTATATAGAAGCTAGAGCATTGTGTGCATAGTCCTAAATATACAACACCCTTTGTCCCACAGTTGTAGTATCTGTCAGCATAAAACCTAAACTCCCTAGATGGAATGTAAGCTGTGCTGTCATTGATAATGGCTGCACACTGTTTACATGCTCCACATTTGTAGGTTCCTACTTTAACATGGTCAGTTCTATGCCCTATATACTGCTTGATTTCAAATAATCGTTTTAAATTAATGTCCCTTCTTTTAACAAACTTAGGACGTTCATGAACAATATTCTTAAAATCATCATGTAAAGTCAAGACTGGCCAGTGCTTTAAAACAGCCTCCTCTACTTGATGGGAGTCTTTAGAAAATGTATAAATGAAACTGTTGTGGGATTCAAATTGTTCAGATGGTTTCTCCTGTTCTGCCCCTTCTGAACCTCTTCCTATCAACGGGAAATACTTACATTCCCTGCTCTTAGTAACCTCCTGTGCCAAACTGTTAACTAAGGAAACAGGGTAGCCTCTTTCAAGGAAATGTTTCTTTAAAAATTGGACCTCTTCTAAAAAATATTCATCAGTACTAGACATCCTTGATGCACGGATGAATTGGCCTTTAACAATACCTTTCTTTTGATGAAAGGGGTGGCCACTGTCAAAATGTAAATATGAGTTGGAAAAAGTGGCTTTCCTGTATAACTTAGACTGAAAGGTGTGATTATTATAGTCTTTAAGAAGAGTTACATCTAGGTAATTTAGTGCCTCCCTACTGACATTAAAGTAGGAACCTACAAATGTGGAGCATGTAAACAGTGTGCAGCCATTATCAATGACAGCACTGCTTACATTCCATCTAGGGAGTTTAGGTTTTATGCTGACAGATATTACAACTGTGGGACAAAGGGTGTTGTATATTTAGGACTATGCACACAATGCTCTAGTTTCTATATAGGGAAAACCGAAAGGTCCCTGAGAAAAAGAATCTATGAGCATTTTTATGACATTTCTAAAAAGAAAGAGACAAGTGCTTTTTATAAACATTCGATTGTTTGTCCTAAAATGCAACTTAAGTTTATTGTCCTTGAACAAGTGATGCAGGATGCTAGAGGGGGAGACTGGGAGACCCGAATTGAATATAAGGAGCTTTTATGGCAGCTTAGGCTAAATGCTGGGAAATCCCCTGGTCTTAATGAGAATATCAACATTAGTAGTGTGCTCAAATTAAGGATGGCTAGATTGTGAGTTTTAGTAATGATTTTATATTTGTACAACATTCTTTATTGCTATTTTTACATTCATGTTTTGAATGCATTTTATATTTGTTTTGCATTCCATATATCTAAAAAGTACAGAGTGTTTTCTGAGGTTTACACCTGTTTTTATAAGTATTTATACATTTTTATTTTCATTTACATATATTTATTACACACTGCCTAGTCTGTTGTTACTGAAAGTCGGTAGTGATATATATATTTTTTAACACTGACAGTTTAATTATTTATTCAGCTGAACAGTAAATTAGTGAATTAATGTATCATGTGATTATGCTTATGCCTATTTAAATCACGTATTGCACTGTGTATTTCATCTTGACAAAGCCTGGTATTAACCAGGTGAAAGCGCTTGATGCAGTCTGTTTTTTCTTTAGTTAATAAACGTTTTTATTCATCGTTGGTCTGGTTCTCCTTGCCTGTGGAGCTTTTTTTTTTTTTTTTTTTTTTTTTTTATTTTAACAGATGTACTTTAGATGAAAATAAAATACATGCATGTCAATCTTGTGACTTCAGATTTAAAACATTTGAGAATGATTTGTCCATACATCAAATCCTGCCATGTATGCTTAACCATTTTCAAAACACAAACATATTATAAAATATATCTCTTTTGTACAGATTATCTGTTTTTTTCCTGCACTTTTGCAATGTTTTCTTAAGCTCAGCTGTTGTATGCAGGATGTCAGCCTCTGTCAGTTCAGCTAATTTATTTTCTTTATCCTGTAACTGCTGTTCAAGAGTTTCCTATAATGTTGCACAGTCTTTCTGACATTTTTTCAGTAACCTGTTCTGCTGAATCTAAAACTCTTATGCAGTTTTGAAAAAAAGATGTTTGTATAACTTGTCTAAACTTCCTGAACTCATTGTGTTTGTCTTTTAGATGTTTATTACATTCTTTTGTAACAAGATATACTAGAGGTTCTGTCCTGACTGATTTGACTCCTGTTGTAACTCTGAAATAGACATTTCACATATGGTGACAGGACATAACTGTTCAACATCTGAATATAATGTAAGCATATTAACTTTTTCTGGTTCTTTACCATTAAACTTTTTGTCTGTACAGTCTAAACTTTGAATAATGTCATGCATTGTATTTTTATGACATTGTGCATAGATAGTTTCATATGATTTATGCAATAAACATTTGTCATGTTTTTTTTGAGATACCAGTCAAATATTGTAATACATTTGCATAATGCCTTACTATCAACTTGCCCTAATAAGGTTTTACATTTACTAATGTACTGTGTATACCAACATTGCAGTTTACTTCATATTTTATCTAGTTACTCTGCTACATTACACCTGCTTGAATTCTGTCTAATAGCATCCATACTAAAAATGTGACAAAGAAAAATGTCTTACCAGTTAGCATGAAAACAGGTGATCAGGCTGTTGTTGCAGATGGCTGAAAATTTTACGGAGTCACTTGAGAAGCTGGTGAAACACAGCAAGCAGTGAGATGCTGTGAAAAGTTGGTGTTCACCTTTCTTGGAGGATTTATGGCACTGTGACTTTCCTGGACTGCAGGCTCAATCTGGATTCAGATGTTTGAGAAACTGTACTACTGCAGGCTGCATAAATAGGAGTACTTCTGTTTAAGATTTGCACATATGTACAAATGTTAGTTACTGCAGATTCACTGAAGTGACCCTCTCCAGGCATCACTCCCCTGTGTTCGAATGCAGGTAGGCTCACCATTGAAGAATGAATTAATATGGTGCTGCTTACTGTGATGGATCCACATTCTTTTTAAGACACTAAGGTCCTGCTGGCTGGATCATGCTAAAATCAAAGTCTAGTTATAATTGCATTCACAGTCTGTTGCCCACAGAAACTTGCGGAATATACACTGTTGCAGTACCAAACTGTAACTTATACACTGATGCAGTAAGTAATAAATAACTTTTTATAACAAACCACACATATTACTGCTGCAACTTTAGTTACACTGCACCACTTTTTACTTCTCAATCAGCATAAATGATAATTTTCCTGCATATAGTACCTCTCCTAACAATTTCGTTTGCTATAGTCTCTTTATAGTGGTTTTACATCCTATTTTTCTCCTTGGTATTCTATTTTGGTCTTTGTATGAAAACATCTGTTTGCTGGTGTTTGCAGAAAAATATGTTTTCATCCTGTAGAGAAACAATACTGATACTGTCTTTTAAGGAACCATCTTGTGTAAATGCTGACTTGATAAAAGCACCATTGAAACTTCCTTGCTTAACAGTGTCATATGATAGAAACATGTACAGATTGTTTTCCTGTTGTCCATTCTTTACATCTTGTTTTTTTTTTACATTTTTTAAGTCTGTAAGAGACCAGCTTGCTTACAGTGTGAAATGCATACATTATTACTAATTTTGTAGGAAAACATGTCCATTAAGCAAATTCCTTATTTTCCAAGCCACAAGTCATTTTAGTATGGATGCAATCACATATTGCTAAACTCTATTTCTACATTTAAGCAAGCTTTATTTTATGCCTTATTTATTTTGCATATTTGTACTTTCAACCTTAATACCTTGTTGAGCATACTCTAACACCTAAATCATTGGGGATGACTGTGAACAAAGAGTTTACATCTAGGGTTACAAGAATAACACCTTTGAAGCTTTTGGACTTATTGGACCATTCAAACAAATCCTGAAGGAATTGTGTATAGTCCAATTGGTTGAAATGAAGGCTATGATAACAGATGAAGTTGCATATTTAAAATTACAGAAATATCAAATTACTGGTATTATCAATATAGTTAATTTCTATTTATATGACCTATTAATGACTGGCCAGATAGATTATGATTTATACACTTATTTTACAGTGGACCATTCCTTGATAGCTACGATATATGGCTTGCCGAAGGTTCATAAAGATGCAGCTAACCCACCCCTTCAACCAATTGTATCAGGGAGAGGGTGACTGACAGAACCACTATCAATTTATGTGGAAAAGCAGTTGAAGCAGCCCCTAGATTTGTTGTAAGTATCTTGATGGACTCTAAACAATTCCTTCGGGATTTGTTAGAATGGTCCAATAAGTTCAATAGCTTGGAAGTTGTTATTCTTGTAACCCTAGATGCAAACTCTTTGTTCACAGTCATCCCCACTGATTTAGGGTTTGACAATATCAGGATGTTCCTTGTATCTGAGACGACATTTACCAACTCTTAGATAGAACTTATTTGTGCTTTACTACAGATAATCTTGGAAAATAACATCTTTTCATTTGAAACTGACTATTTTTTGCAGAAATTAGGGGTGGCTATGGGAACAGTGTGTGCTATCTCATATGCCAACCTAGTTCTTGTTCAGTGGGAGAAACAGTCTGTTTTTTCTAACATTTTATTTTGTAATTATGTGAAGTTCTATATACGCTTTGTAGATGACATCTTTTTTGTTTGGCAAGGGCCCTCCCATATTTTAGATCAGTTTGTTGATTATTTACAAAACACGACTTCCTATCTTAGTTTTACTATGCATAGCTATGTGACATGCATTGAATTTTTGGACATGATGGTTAACATTAATGATCTAGGCACCTTATCAACTATTATGTACAGGAAACCCTGCAAGAAAAATAATATTTTACATAATACGAGCATGCATCCCCAACATATTGCTAGAAATGTGGTTAAGAACCACGTTTTTAGACTAATGCATTTACATACTGATGCCTCATCTTTGAGCAGAGCCTTAGATACTTTATGCATTGAACTACTTCAAAGGGGTTATAGTATAGGAGTAATAGAGCGGGCCATAGAAGAAGTTAATATAAAAGGAGTTATTCCTTATTTTTCTAAGAAACCTGAGACACAACGCAGTAGTCCACAGCTAACCATTAAGTTTGATAGAAACAGAATGGTTCTGACTTGCTCCAGCAATATTAATTTTGTATGTGACATTATGAAAAAGAATTGACCAATTTTAATTACGGATGATAATAAAAGCAACGTTATTGGTGATACTCCTCAGTTTATTTTTAGGAATAATACAACTTTAAAACAACCCCTATGTTATAAACAATCTAACCCCTCTAGGATACAATCTGAACATTAAGGCACTTATACCTATAGGTCTTGTTAGGCATGTAGATTTATTTGGTTGACTACCACTATTATTTATCCTAGGACCTTTGAAGATATCAGTTTTCATTTTTATGCAGACTGTAACAGTGGTAATCTTGTTTATGTGGAACAATGCATAGCATGTGAAATGTTCTACATAGGAAAGACAAATCATACCCTTAGGGAGTGCATACTAGAGCATGTTGATGATATAAGAAATGGAAAATCTACTAATGCACTAGCTAAGCGTGTGTTAGATTTTGATGACACTTACAAATTTAAGTTTTTGGTCCTGCAGCAATTTAATACTAACATCAGCGAAGTTGATGTCAGTAATGAAACTGAAATTTTGGAGCTGAAATGGATCCTACATTTTAGAGCAGATGTGTCTCCACAGCTAAACATTGCTATCTCTTTAAAACCTGCTTTAAAAAGAAGAGGTCTAAATCACTGGTTATATCACTTGACTAATATTTTCATTATGATTGGCCAAATGGTTGTTTTAAATGGTTTGTTTGAATGTGTATTTTATGGTCTGAAGAAGCAAATACCTTGCAAATGCACTTACCTGATTTTATTTGTTATTTTATTAAAGTATTTATATATTTGTATAACAATTTCAGCCTACTGGACATCTTTAATTTTTGCATACTTTTATTACTTTTGGATTTGTCCTGGTTGTGCTACACTTCTTTTTATAATCATATACATTCTGACAGATAGAGAATTACAATAATGAGCAATTTAAGCAAGCAAACAGCTAACTATAGTCACAGAAATAGTATTGCCAGCCAGACATATAATACACATTTTAGTCAAAGGTATTCATCTTAAACTGATATTGAAAATAGATATAAATGACCATGAAAAGTAGGTACATCCAACTCAAAATATAATCATCTAATTATCATAACATTTGAATACCAAATATCACATAATTCTTCCCAATTCTAGTATGAATGTGAGATACTGCCAGAAATGCATATTAAAAAAAAACAGGGAGAGACAAAAACAATGAAAAAATAAGCAAATTATCAAAGATACATTGTAAAATCTGTATTCTTTAATGAACTGTATTGCGAAATTTTACCACACAAGGTCATATTTGCACCTTCAGAAAAAAAGGGAGATGATAGATATGCATCCTCTTTCTTTAACTTAGTGATACCACTAGTATGTTGGTCATGGAGCATTGTTTCTAGACTATTAGACACCTTCAAAAATCACATACAATTATGCAATGAGCAGGGTTCAAAAAATTCTGTGAAGGGGTAGTCAAGTTTGAAAATAGGACATTACTCCAAGAAAGGTACATCATGTGCAGAGTTAAATCAGGCCTAAAAATAGAAATGCTCCTACAAAACAGGGACAGTTGAGAGGTCTGGTCAAAGGTTATATTTAAAGGAAATAAATTTTGTTTTTTATTTAAACATGCCCACATAAGTAATAACAATGATCGTGCATATATGCCCCATGCAATCCTGCCCTTGTGCTAATTAAACACAAAAATAAACATGAAATGCTTTTAATGGCAACACGTCTTTTAGGGGTATGGGGAAGTGAACTCACAGACAGCCTCACAATCTTAAAACAGAGTGTTAACATCCTAAGCTAATTATCAACCTCTGTAAAGAGATGCGTGTATAAACATAATATTGAACAGGCATACTGCTGCTTCTCAGGTATGTGAGTAATGGCAGAACTGGCAATGAAGTATGAAATTTATATGCTGTGTTCATGAACACCCACTACTGTCAATTTTAAAAATGAGGACATCATTTAGTAGGTATACTTTGCCCAGCACTCTCTGAGATACTCCAGCTGTTTCTTGTGTACCTGCCTATTTGCTATGATACCTTCAGGTACTGCAGACATAGAGAGAGCACTGTGCAATATTTGTGGATGGCACAAGGTGTCAGTTTAAATGTGAACATAACATATGTTATACTTTACAGCACATAAGTGGTATCTGGTCTTTGACTTCAGCTTCCCGTCAGCATACAAGGTCATGATAAAGGTGCCTTGTGTTACTGTAATCATAACAGCATGTTCTCCTATGTAAGGAATGCCAGTTGCATGGGTAACAGCCTGGGCTGCACTATTCCAGGCTTCAGGCTTATAGTGTTTGCCTGTATACCCTTCAGTAAAGACCTCTCATTATCATTTTTATGGAAGAGGAAAAACAATACCTTTGTTTCCTCCTCTCACCACCTCCTTGTTCTAAAAAGAACACTACCTTCTACATCTCCAACCATGATGTCTCATCTTGAAGAATCTCAATGAAAAACGATTAAAAACTGGCACTCAAAACAATTCTCATGTATCCCATCTGCTATGCAACAATGGACATCAACAGGCATCTCATTGCACTATAGATGGCAAACTCAAAAAATGTAGTCACTGCATTATTGTGGTTCAAATAGCACTTTAAGGTGTGAAGCATGGAAGTCATCCATTCACGTTGTTAAGAATGCATGGTCCACAGTGATTCCATATGCCAGTCATTAAATACAGAATGGTAATCTCCCTACTACAAGCATAGAATGACCATGCATGTGCAGTGTTGCCCACAGGGACTCGGGCATATACTTGGCATCATGTAGAACTCTATGCAATGTTTACCAGGTGTGCTTGCTACACGAATTTAGAAACAATAGTGAGCCAAACCCTATTCAGCATACTCACCTTGTCTAGAGGGGTGAATTTACATGATATAAATTAGATGAGAAGCTCAAAATCTCATTGCACTACAGAAGCGAATAGTGATTACTGAGTCTGAATCATTCTGACGTTTATCCTTGTTACTGAAGATATCTGCTCATATAAGATAAGTGCTACTTCTTAGGTATCCTTTTCTACAAGATTAGCCGCCTGCTCTGTTCCACCCTATGCCTTTGAAAATGGATGCTTCATATAATATATAAGGTAATGGAAACAGTGCAGTAGTTAAGAAGGTATATTCTGAGAATTAAGGTTTGATTTTGTAGAGTAAATCCATCTTTTAGAGTATTGTATTAATAGCATAATTGATATGATAGTCAAATGTTAAGATTTTCGTCTGTGATGACTCCTAATAATTTAATTTCAGATATTTGTTCAAGGGGTATATTATTGAGTAAAGTGATTTTTAAATTATTTTAGGTTGTCTCAGAGGTAGGGGGTAAACAGCATTAGTACATATTTTTTTCCTTAGCATTCAGTTTTAATTGTGAGTCTATAGTCAATTTTTGAAGATTGGTGAATGATTTTTGGGGGTAATTAAATAAAACCTACATGGTCTTTTTTGCCATGTAGGTGTTGTGGCATGCTGCTTACACAAAAGCAAGCAGATTTACGATACAGTAAGCACTGCTAAGCGGTGTGCATGAGCGTGCCAACATGGGAAGTTCTGTGGCATGAAACTCACCTCATAAAGAGGTGAATCTCATGAAAATGAGGCAAGTAGATTGACCCAGAAAGAAGATAGGCAGCCCTGTAGACCCTGTGCTGGTGTCCATAGTGTACACAGAAAAATTCTGTGTACAGGATTTTAGACAGACAACAGTGGTTGTAAAAATGCAGGTAGATGGACAGAAATGGCATAGCACATAAAGATATGACCAAAACTATCCATCATGTGTCGAAAAATGTAAGGGAAATAATTTAAAATCATTTTGTTTTAATAATCTGGGTATGTTTGCGTAGTGTGCAGCAGTGCGCAAACATGCTCTTATGAAAGAAAAAATAGTGGAAAAGACACATTTAATAGTATGTGACATAAATGTATTATAGACCCCTGTGTGCAGTATCTGCAATGGTGGAATGATCCTGTTGCTAACAGGGTAAGGCCTGGAACATGGTAATTTCCAAGTTGTGTACACGGATCCCTGTGCAAATGAGGTGGGATTACTGTATAGCATATCCATTCTGTGTAGTCACAGAACCACATTGGTGTTCACAGAAGAGGATGTTGACATCAAGAGAGGGTGTGTCTGAGGACTTGTAAGCTCATTGGAGCTCAGCTGTGCCTGTTTGTGAGGTGTACTGCTGTGCTCAGCAGGGAGTGTGTACACCGGATGCTAAGCTTTATTTACCTTTGGGGCACATGTTTCTGTGTGTTTGCATTGCACACTATCATGCTGAATGTGACCTTTCAAGGGGGTGTGTAAAGTGACTGCTAAGCTTTGTTTACCTTTGCGGCACTTGTTTTTACCTGTTTGTGTGGCATGCTGCATTGCAAAGAGTATCTAAAAAGCACTGATGTATTAATTACTTGTGACACTTGTTTAACTTAAACTAAGGCCGATAAATGATATTAATGATATACTAGCTAGGTGGAATGCATCATAGCTAGCCAATTACACAGTCAGCACCTACAGCAGAGCACTATAAAGTATGCATATACCCTACATTCTGATTTTTCACCCATACTCTGCATCATTAGAGTAAAGACTTGGGAATTTTAAGTGGAAGTATGCTAGGGGCTGCTGCAGGCCTGCTACATCTATATGTGCTAGATACCAAAGTCAGTGCTTCTGACAATGGGCCTAGGCAGAGAAGGAGAAGAGTGTTCAGGCCCAGAGTAATCTTCCAGGAGCTACATGAGCAGGAGATTGTAGAGCACTACAGGGTGGACAGGGACATACTACAATAATTCACTGAGCTCTGCCTCCCTCAACTCAGACCCAGAATGAACAGAGTGAAACCTATCCTAGTAGAAACAAAGGTATGTGTAGCCCTTAGGATAATAGCCACAGGTACCTTCCAAAGACCAACTGGGGACATGATGGGGATCTCATAGGCATCAGCATCCAAGGTACTCCACCAGTTCATGGATGCCATGCTAACATATGCTAGTGAGCACATATATTTTCCCCTCACCCCTGAGGTGAAGGCCAACAATATGCACCACTTTCACCATGTGGCACACTACCCTGAGGTACTGGGTGCCATAGATTGTGGTCATGTACACATCAAGGCACCACCTGGTGAGCAGGGTAGAATCGACGTCAACCACTACATCAACTGCCTGGCCGTGTGCAATGCCCAGGGCATTATTATGAATGTGTGTGTTGGCAGCCCTGGTAATTATCACAACTCCCATATCTGGCATGCATCACAGCTGTACCAGAGGTTTGCTAGGGGGGACATCCTACATGGCCATTTACTGGGAGATGCTGGCTATGCCCTGGAAACGTGAATGATGCCACCCATCAGAAATGCGCACACACCCTCTGAAGAACACCATAATGAGGTACATGCACAAACTAAGAACATCATAGAGCATGTGTTTGAGCTGCTGAAACCATGGTTCTGGTGCCTCAATATATCTGGAGGAGCCCTGCAGTATTCTCCAGCCACATGTGCACATATGTTCACAGTATGTGCCATGCTACACAATATGATCCTGCAGAATCAGTTGCAGCAGGATCAGCAAAGGGAAAGGATACACAGCCCCCCACCAGTGCTTAGGTCACCACACTCAGAAGAGGACTTGAAGGAGAAACCACCTGATGATGTCCCTGTAGGCAGACATAGGCACGCCCAGTACACTCTGCCATTGGCTAAGAGACAACACATAGCAAGATCTCTGACAAACTAGGGCCTTAGAGACTGACACCTTACTCCTTCTCATATACATATATTAAAATAGCTGATGCCAGGCAACCCACACAACCTGTATGTATCCATGTATTGGTTGTGTACTGCTTGCATCACAGAGAGTCAGCCCTGAAGTACAGGTCTCTCAACTGTTGCATTCACAAGGTAAGCCTCTAAGCTACACACAAATTGTAAGGATTACTATAATATAACATATGCATGGATCTGCCGCTGTTATGCAATGAAATATAGTGGGCTAATCAAACAGATGTAACATCCACATGGGATTAGAGATATCCAGTCCAATAAATATGTTCCTTAATAGTTACTATGCCTCATGGTTGGAATAGTCACTACACCAGGCAAGGGAGATGTTAAATAGTGAGCTCACATGATACTTGGTCTACTGTATATCCCAGAAGATCATGTGCCATTGTTCCTTCACCCCCAAAACAGCAGTGTACCCATACAACTACTTTAACAAAAAAATCACCTATGGTATATCAGTGGACCAGGCTATCTCAAGACTGTAACATAGATATTGCTCACACCATTGTATGTCTCTCCTCATGCAGGATAACAATGTATATGTTTATGTTGTTGATTGCGTGATGAATAACTCTGTCTGGTGACCTGAGTGGCCCAGTGGACTATGGAAACTAGCATGGGTGATGGTGTTGATGGTTCTAATCTGGAATTACTCACATCTTTTGCATGTGAAATAGTACTATGTTGGTGTTTTCACAGACTGTCATACCTCTTACTGCGAGAAATCTGGACAAAGCCAGTAAGATTGGGGGACAAAAACCCAAACATAGGGTCGGATTTCAAATACATTCCTCATAAACCTAGAAAGTCACTTTAAGTAAAGGTGTTGCATTATTACATATGTTCTGAAGGATATAATGTCTGAAACACAAATGTTTTTCTGTAGGTGCTATAATGAAGTGATGTCAATATTCAATAATTCACCAGAAGACCACAAATGTATGAGGAACAGACCAAACATATAGGTTCATAGGTTCATAGGTAGATACTAGGCTATCTGCCATAGGGCATTTACAAGCCTATACAGAGTGTATTTGGCTTCTGCCTCCCTATTAGATTAGCCTACTGTGCCTCTGTAAAGTAGGTCACAGAAGGTACCCTTTAAGATTAGTTTACTGTGCCTCTGTCTAGCAGGGACACAGAAGAGATCCCAGGGGTGAATTTGCGATTTCCCATCCACTCGTCCAGATTTTGCTTGAAGAGGGTCAGCGAGGGGCTATGTCTAACATGAATTGGGATTCTATTCCAGAGTGAGGGGAGCTTCTGGGAAATTAATCTGTCCCTCCAGCATGTCCTATTTATTTTTGTGCTGAGGTTTAAGTCCCTGGAGCATGTAGCTCTAAGGGACTTGGATTTTTTGAGGTGGAGCATGTCCATTAATTCTGGGTTTGACATGGCTTTGTACGTCAGGCATAGATCGCCTCTGAATAGGTGGTAAGCAACTGAGTAGAGCTGGCGTTTCTTTAGTTGAGCTGCATAGGACATCTGTTTGTAGCACATGATCCTCTTGGTGAGGTACTTTTGGGGTCTCTCCAGTTGCCGCAGGTGTCGGGTAAGGTACATCCCAAAAGGGGCATTGTATTCAATTATGGGCCTGATGAGTGACGAATAGAGGGGCACAATGACCTCTCTTGATCTAGATGCGAACCCTTTCGTGATAAGGTGGGCTATATAGAAGGTCTTTCTAACCACTTTGGCAACGTGATTATCAAAGGAGAGATTACTATCTATGTTGGTCCCCAAATCTCTAATTACTTCTTCCGTACTTAATGGATTACCACCTATGTGGTAATTTGTGGGCACCTTGTTTTTCCCAAAGGGGATGACTATGCACTTTTTAGCATTTAGCTTGAGGCCGTGGCTCTGGCACCAAGCATCCATCTCTGTGAGACCCTTTTGGAGGATGCTTGTGTCAGCTGGAGATTCAATTATGGCCCCCAGTTTGCAGTCATCTGCGAACTTTGTCAGCCATAATCCCCCTGTGTCAGCCTGAACCTCAGAGAAGTATATACTGAACAAGAGCGGTCCCAGAACTGAGCCCTGTGGGATGCCACTTGTAACTGGTTTGGATTCGGACATGGCACCTGCGATTCTGACCATGTGGGTTCTATCCCTGAGCCAGTTTGCAATCCATCTTGTGATATAGGGGTTGATATTTAAGCTGGTAAGCTTATTTATGATGCCCGAGTGGGGTATTGTGTTGAAGGCTTTTGCGAGGTCCAGGTAGGCTATGTGGACTACCTTACCCTCATCTATGGCTTTGGTAACAGTTTAAAAGAAATCAACTAGGTTTAAGAGGCAAGATCTGCCCTTAACAAAGCCGAATTGGGTAGGGTCCAGTGTCTGGAGGCTCCCAATGTCTTTGTTTATGAGTTCCATGATAATACGCTCCATAGCTTTACAGACCAGACTAGTCAGGCTTATGGGGCAATAGTTCCCAGGGTCCATTGTGGCACCACCTTTGTGGAGTAGGACCACTGTAGCTGTACACCATTCTTTGGGTACATATCCTGTAGTAAGGCTAAGTTTTCCCATAGATGCTGCGTTTTTTGCTTTGGAGAGGACAGCTTTCACCTGTGCATCTGTGATGTCAGGGAGGTTACATTCAGTTGGGATAGGCATTTGCTCCTTTGGGGGGAAGGGGTGAGAAGTTTGCGCTGAATCTGTCAGCCAGGATGTTGGCTATGTCTGTAGGTTCGGTATATTTTGTACCGTTATGCAACAATTCAGAGCATATCTGGGAGTTTCCACCCATATTCCTGACATAACTAAAGAAGGCCTTGTGATTATCTTTAGTGTCTAGGGCAATTTTTCTTTCGAAACTGGCCTTTGATGATTTTATGAGGGATCGAAGTTTCTTGCTAATACTGATCAGAGATGCCTTCCCTTTTTGGGATTTTTCTCTGTCATGTAGTAGCTTCCTCCTTCTGTTGTATAGCTTATTTATGGCCAGGGTCCACCAGACAGGTCTCCTGTTTTTGGAGGAGTGAGTCTTGGTTTTATTTGGGATAGCATGATCCATGCATTCCTGCAGGTGCTCATAGAATGCATTTGTAAAGGATTCTGCGGATTGGGCTGTATTATCCTCTGGCCCAGGGGCTTTGAAGGATTCCAGTCTTGAGAAGTGCAAAGTTGGCTTTTGAGAAATTCTTTACCGTGATTTCCTTGGCTGGGGGTGGGGACGGGATATGGATGTCCAGGGAAATTTGTTTATGGTCTGATCTTACCAATGAGGGGTTTACCTCTGGTGTGGAACATAGAGTCCCCATGTTGGTGATTGCCAGGTCCAATATGTTGTTTCCTCTTGTGGGAGTGGTGACCAGTTGTTCTATCGCGTTAGAGTTTATAAATTCAAGGAACCGTTGGGCGAGGGTGTTTGGGCTTGAGTAGTTTTCCCAGTCAATGTTTGGGTAGTTGAAGTCACCCAATAACATAGTGTTTGGAGAGACCTTCATATTCTCCAGTGTTCTCAGGAATGCCAAGTGGGGTTTCTGTAATAGGGAGGGTGTTCTATAGCAGGCCACAAACTGAAAGGCAGTTTTGCCCGCTGTTAGTTGCACATGGATGGTTTCCGATGGTTCATGCAGTGCCACTAACCTGGAGGTGTAGGTATCTTTGATGAATAGAGATACTCCCCCTCCTTTTGTGCTTCGGTCCGTGTTTTGGGGCCGAAACGCATGGTATGAGTTATAACCTGGTAGTGCTGGGGTGCTCTCAGGAGCCTTGAACCAGGTTTCTGTTACTGCACAGACATCGATTTTCTCCATACTGAGGAGAGCCTCGAGTGCATGCATCTTGAGGTTTAGACTTCTGGCATTGAGTAGCATTACCTTTAGTTTTTTTATCCTTGGGTTGTCTATGGAGGTGGGTTTGTCCTTTGAGCATTGCCTAAAAAAGGCACTATGGGGGTGGCAAGAGCCTTGGCCAGTATACGAAAGCCTAAGGGTGACAGGTGCAAGCTGTCCCTAGCGAAGCAACGTGGCTTGTCGAGCATGTCATCCCAGGCGATCCCCTTTGAATGACACCAATACTTTAGCCAATTGTTGAAACTGATCATTTTGTCTTTATACTGTGGCATCATTCTTGGTGAGGGCAAGATGCTATTCAAGGTCAGGGTCATACCAGCCTGGGCTACATATGAGGCAAAACTCTGGACAATCTGTGGAAATCAGGACAGTGGAGAGGTATGCAGACTGCCAGTCTGTTGGTGGTGTGACATTACCAACAGCAGTCACAGATTAAGTACAGCACACAGCTGGGGAATGCTGTGGCAGTTTGAGTGAAATGCAGTACTGCAGAAACAGGGGCGGATCTTAATGTCTGTATCATACAAAATCCCGAACTGGAATACAGGTGGGTGGGGACTGGAGTCACCTTATTAGTATGGACAGTCCCACTGAGCATACTTAGTTAAAATGAACACAATACTGTTGCCCCTTCTTCAAAATGACCTGTTATATATAAATGTCTATACAGAGAGATATACGTATACATATCTGCCTGTCGCTATCTCTATCTCACATGCATAATATAGCTATTGCTATGTAGTGACAAATAGATATGTACTGATATATATATATATATATATATATATATATAGATATATATATATATATATATATATATATATATATATATATATATATATATATAGCTATATATAGCTATATATATATATATATTAAAATGATACATACACCCCCCCCATATATCAACATAACACATATACATGTCATACACACATGCAGCTAAAGTTATATATACATCCCTGTTATATACAGAAATATACGCGTGGATGTCTGTATTGTCTGACATACTCTAATAATGATGAGTAAATCTCCACTATCACACAGTCATACTGTTCCTCAAAGGATCCAAGCTAAGGGTGCAACAGTACAAATTCCACTTCCCCGCAGACCACAATGACTGCTGGATGTCACCACATAGACAGACACAGGTGAGCAGGTGCTGTAGTGTATAATGCTGTCAACATATGTATGGACAGGGCAACTTGCCCCTGCTCACAGGTATGCCTATAAAACTGTAAGCAGCCACATATGGCTATACTAGTAACTGTACACACATAGCTAGGAAAATTACAGTTACTCCACTGCTAGGATACTAGATGCAGATAACAGTATGAAGCAATATCACACTGTAGGCCACAAATGCTAGTCAACACAGGCCTAGTTTGTGTAATGCAAACATAGTGTGCCTGCAGTCACACATACAACAGACTTAACTTGTGGCACCTGTGATAAGTACCATGATCTATAGTGTATAAAACTTGATAAGAAGGGGTTCTAATCTCACTCCAGCCCACTTGGTGCGTGTGTGTGTGTGTGTGTGTGTGTGTGTGTGTGTGTGTGTGTGTGTGTGTGTGTGTGTGTGTGTGTGTGTGTGTGTGTGTGTGTGTGTATCTCCCTGCAAATGAACAGACATGCCCTCATGGGCTATTCCCTTGCAACAGTTATGCACTTTTTGGCCATGTAACTTGATGCTATCTTCCAGACTGCCCTCTTTTACAAGGCCTGATGATGATAGGCACCTTAAGACTACCAGCTTACAGTGTAATACCAGATGTTAGTCATGGCACATGCAATAAGTACCATGATCTGTAGTATATAAGACTAGATAGGTAGGGGTTCTAACCTCAATCCAGCCCATGTGGTGCATGTATATATATATCCATATGGCATAACCTTGGTAGCCTAGACATATACGGGAGTTTTGCAGTACTTTATTTCTAGCGGGTGATGTGGTGTCCCCCCAAAGGACTGACCACAACAAGGCCTGCATATGTCATCAAGCATAATATGTCCTAAAATTGACAGTACTAGCAGACATGAGGTTTACTGTGTGCACCACGTACTATGATCTGTAGTTTGTACCATTACATAGGTAAGTGTGCACACATACATACAGCCAACCTGCACTATGTGTGTGCCTTGGGATGCCCTGTACACACTGACTGGAAGTGGTGCCAGCCTCAATGTAGCCATGTGTTTGTGTGACTTGTTACAGCATTTTACAACATATTATGGAACTATGGGATGTATGGATTGAACACAGACAGTACTGTAGCCTTCAACTGTCACTGGTAGGAAAGCTGTGGATGCATTCAATGTTGTACAACCAATATCAACAGGTTTGGGACATACATACCAGACTGGCACTGGTATACTGAATGTGGCAGTCATCACAGCTATCATTGTGTGGAATGGCACCCTTGTCATGTCACTACACAGGAATATCATACAACTGTAGCAGTCACACAGGTTCCAAGGTACACTGATACAAATTGTAGAGAACAGGTCCCATGGAGTCCATGTCAGGACTGTACATGTGTAGTCTGTCTCCAAAATGCTTTGGAGGGGATGTGTTTCGCTCATACAGGGAGGTGTCAGTGTACCTCCCTTGTATCCATGACAGGACTAACACATGTGTCACCTGTGCTACACACCAACATCACTGTGGTATACATAGTACATTCTGGTGAGACAGGTATGTAACACAGGCAGTACACCCTACATAAAACAGGCCTCCCATGCATGTCACTCACACATCTGCTGTGACACACATCATTTGCAGGTTATACATTAGGATGCCGAACACAGCAATCATAACTGTTGCCAGGCAACTGTTGGTACTGGACACAGGATATATGTAGATGTGTCATCTTCATCACAACCCTGGTGTCATCTATGAAAGGTAGCAGACCTTCTCACAGATTAGGGATGCATGAGTATGTTGAATACCAACACTGTCCTTGTTAGCCTGCTATAAACATATGAACCTATGGAGCTATGCAGTTATAGTGCTGTACCTGCTGATGACATATGTCCACTGTGGTAACATGCCATCCTGTGCTGCTTTATTTTCATTGTATATCCATAGGTTATCCCAGCAGACTCCTGTAACAGAAACATAAACAAGCCCATGACACACCTGTCATTGTGTAACTATACAGCCAATTCAAAAACATTACAGCATAAGGATGACATAAAGTACACAAATGTAAGTGGGGTACACATGATAAATGCCAGCATACAGTATCTCTCAGTAATCACTACTAGTGGCATGGTGAACCAACACTGCATTACACAAGTACATGTTAAGTAATATAGTCACCCTGTGCATCAGACAAATAGCTGCATTTCAGTCAATAAAACAAACTTGTAACTAAAAACAAAGAGCCTGTGCTGAGTCCAAATGCTTGAAATTACGGACACAATGAATTAGCGCTTTCATTTACATTTATTTTTTCGTGAACTTCTTCAGAAATGTTAAACCATCCACTCACATACAATATATACATATTGAATAAATCACATGTTCAATGATGTCATCAATTAAAAAATTCTTTAAAGATATATAAAATAATTAATTAATTTTCCTATATTAGATGTGTATTCAGTAAAAAATATATACTTGTATTATAAACTTAAACTACTATACTTGTGTATAATCTCTAATATATGTATATATTGTGTATATATATGTAGGCAATATACAAGCAAATTGCTGGAGTTGCAATGGGTGCTAAGGTAGCACCAGCATATGCTAATATTGTAATGGCCAATTGGGAAAGCAAATTTATTGAGAACAATACATTTAAAAATAACATATTGTTCTATCGTCGATACATAGATGATTTGTTTTTTCTTTGGCATGGCACTCTAGAAGAATTTGAGAAATTTGTTGATTTTTTGAACACCACCACTAGTTTTTTACGGTTTTCCTCTGGAGAATTTGGAGAGAGTTTAAATTTCCCAGACTTGCATTTATCTTATGACATCACTTCTAGGGAATTTAATATTGGAATTTATAGAAAAGCAACATTTGCTAACCAGTACTTACATAGGAATAGTTTACACCCCAATCATATGAAAAAGGGAGTAGTGAAGGGACAAATGATTAGACTTAGTAGGTTAACATCGCAAGATACTAATTTTTGTCAAGAGATAGATCTGCTGACATCCTTTTTCATAGCTAGGGGATATGATTCCTTTTGGATAAAAAATATTGTCCAGGAAGTGCTGGTACTTAGAAAAGGTAAAGCTTCCCCTATATTAACAAGTCATTCCAGATCTTCTGTGGAAAGCAATAATAATATTAATAATAATACAACTAATAGACTATTTGGTGAATCTGAGAACAATTTTTCATGTGCTTTTGTTTTGCCAATTACGAATGAAATGTGGTGTATTAAACAGATTATTGTTGACAATTGGAAGGTACTTTTAGGGAACCAAGATTTGATTAAAATTATAGGTGATAAGCAAAAATGTATTTATAAAAGGATAAGAAATATTAAAAATATATTAGAATGGATGACAAATTCATGTAGAAGTATTAAATACGTTAATATTAAAGCGAAGGGTACTTATGCATGTCAAAATTGTAGACAGTGTAGATATTTAAGTAATTCTTCTTCTATTTATTTTCCACACATGAAGAAAACTTTTTGGTCTAACAGTTATTTCACATGCAGTTCTGAAAAAGTGGTTTATACAGCCCAGTGTTCTACTTGTTTTAGTTTCTATATAGGTATGACTACAAGATGTTTCCGTATAAGAATTAGTGAGCATCTTTTAGCAATAAAAAAGAAAGATTTAGCCAATGCATTGGCTAAAGATTCTTTAGTTTGTACTAATTTTAAAAAATTCACATTTTCAGTTTTAGATTTTATTTCTGCAGGGGCTTTTATGGGTGACATCAAAGTTGTCCTAGAATGCAAAGAGTCTCTTTGGCAGTTACATCTGGGAGCTGATTTTACCCCTGGTTTAAATGAGTCTATTAACATGAAGTGTTTTTTGATTTTGGGTCAACATTAACAATGTTTTTTGTATCTAAAAATACATATATTTGAGGTTATACACAAGTATAGTAGTTTAAGTTTATAATACAAGTATATATTTTTTACTGAATACACATCTAATATAGGAACATTTATTAATTATTTTATATATCTTTAAATATTTTTTTAATTGATGACATCATTGAACATGTGATTTATTCAATATGTATATATTGTATGTGAGTGGATGGTTTAACATTTCTGAAGAAGTTCACAAAAAAATAAATGTGAATGAAAGCGCTAATTCATTGTGTCCGTGATTTCAAGCATTTGGATTCAGCACAGGCTCTTTGTTTTTAGTTAAATAGCTGCATTTCTCAGCATTGATGTCAAGGATGACACGGATGTGGCACAGGTATCATCACTTGCACAGGGTGTTGTGTGGGGATGCAGGAATCCTAAACTGGCCCAAACAGTAGACAGCATGTGTGTGAGTCGAGGGAGCATCTAAGAGGGACCATGGTGAGATGCTGTGTGTGTCTGCAGGTGACCTGCATATGACCATGGTGTGTGAATGTATATATGTACACAATCAAGCTCAGTGCTAGCCCTACATGTGTGTATGTTGGACAGCTGTGGACCATACATGGTAGAGTTGACAGTTCACCATTTCTGGCCCTGAACATGGGAACTGGCTATGCCAGGAGTTGCACTGGCACCTCCATGCCAAAGGTCATATGCAGTTCTAGTACCCAATGGTGACTGCTGTCTGTTATGACTATGTCCCCCATGGGATCACCCAGGTCCACGAGCTTATGGCCTGCCATGTTGTGGTGAGGACGGCACCCTCTCCTCTGTAGCACTGGATGTACTGCCACTATGGGAGTGTGAGTGTGCATGGCCATGCGGACTCTCAGCACATGGTTTGCTGACCTATGTCCACGAGTCCAATGCTCAACTCCAACCACACATTCCAGCACAGAAAATGTGCAGTCCACGACAGGCACTGTCTCAGCCCACCATCTGTCCACTGCATCAGCCAACTGATCCAGGGTGTCCCCAATACAGTGGAGGCTGTTGCAGATGTCAGACTGTTCAGCATCCATAACCTTAAGCATATACTTGGTGTTCCATTCAGAATGCGCCTGTGCCTTCATGATGGCCCGAAACATGCGCCAGGTGACCCGGGATGTGACAACTGCAACAGGTGGTAGATGGACAGCAGGCCTCCTATGAGCACTCCTGTCAATCCACCTGTGTGAGACCTTGCCTTCTCACTGGCTATGGCCAGTGTCTACACTCACTGGAGCCATAGTTGTCACACTTTCCTCTTTAGTGTCTCCACCCTCTGATTGTCCAATATCTGTGGCCTCCAGAGATGGGATATGTGTGGTGACAATGGGGGCAGAATAGTGATGTCTACCTCTGGGGCAGATTTAGCCCCCAACACCCCCACCTGTGCCTCACTATGACCACCATCATCATCAGTATACGAGGATGCACTAACATCAGGTTGTGTAGGGGACAGACTCCAACCCCCATGGTCACCTACAATAAGAATGAAAAAAGTAGTACATTAATACCTGCACTATTGTGTATGCAAAGCATCCAAGACTCTTAACAATGAAGACCCACAACTGCATTAGTGGTCAAACAACTTCCTTATTCACGTTTATCCACAAAGCACTACCTCAGAACATATTTCAGATTCAACTCAGGACCTTTATAACCATCACTTGAAGTAAATCAAGTCAAACATGACCAGTAATATTTACCTTCTACTTACTCAGTATGACACTATAATTGAAAAAAACAACACATAAAACCCAATACAACTCTTTTCACAATTTTATGGAAATACATTTTACTGCCTAATATATTTGTCTTCAATCTGTTGTATTTTAAAAGACATTTTAGATTCCTTGCCTCATTTAAACCAGGAGCCTTATCTGCTCTTACTTGTAACTGCCAAAGTGTTTCTGTTTGTTGAACTACACTCCTGTGTCTATCCCCTCTGGAAACCTTAGGTACCTCTTCCACACTAGCATTTAAAAACATCCTATGCTGTCTACACACATAATTACGTCTACATAAGGCATTAATCTGGCCCCTAACCATACTAGACTATAATTGTTTCTTAACAAAACAAGTGTCATACTTGCCAGGGGCAGGACCACAGACGTAGGCAATACCTGATGGACCTGTGAAAAGTTGATGGTGGGGGTAATGTCAGTACCACTGTGTGTTGCAGCACAACCAGGTAATACATCCATATATTCCAAATTTACAGCAGCTACTCTGTTACTTGTTGCATTGGTCCCAGTCTGCATATGAGTGTATACCTGAGGTTACACCCGCTCAAAGAACAAAGACCTCACCTCCACATAAATGTATCTGTAGCCTGACAAACTGACTGCTACAGTATTACAATGCTGATCACAGTAAGCTTACCTACATTCTCCTCAGCTGTGGAAACCCTGGCACCCACCTCCACGATGTACAGTGCGATGGATGCCTGGGAGCTGTCATGTGTGCCTAAGTATGCCATGAATTCCTCAGTGGCTGAGAGTTGTTCCACTGTAAGCCCTCCACTAGTGACAGCAAAATTCCTGGTTATATCCACTGCACGTTGACGTGCAGCATTATTCATATTGTTTGCCCAGTGTCGAACCCTCTCATATGTCCTGCTCTGCTGGGCCATGGTATAAATGTCACAGACAAGGTATGACCACAATGCAGCCCGCTGTTCTCTATTATGTCTCCTTGTGGATAACAGGATCTCATGATGCTGCCTTAGACCTCGCAAGATTATCTCATTCTCTGCATCTGAGAAGGGCAAGTGTCATCTGTGGTACATTATTCCTGAAAGACAGCACAAGGGGAACACATTACAGGACCAGATATGTGGACATCCACTATCTACAGATACAGCAAAGGCAAAATAGCTGGCACTATCCACTGCTTGCTCAGACATGGCATAACCCACAGTGTGACAACATACTAAGTGTATGGGTACAGCTGAGATAGTACCATTATTGAGGTATTCGCCTGTGTGCCATGACAGAGCCTGCTGTATTATCATACACCCAACACTCCAGTCCACTGTGGTGTGTCCCCTATGGCCAGCTACACAATAATATATCATAGAAGCAGTGCCAGACAAATATCAGTGTGCTGTAGCAACCACTATATAGGGACAGTCCAACAACACCAGTGTGCCACACTGACAAAAGACAATGCCACCCCGTTTTTTTTTTAATTTCTCCAAGTCTTTTGGGTTTCTAATATGATGATGGGAATGGACCCCATTCCTAAGTCAAAGTATGATTAAAGTTCATGAAATTAGTATTGTTTAAATCTTTGATGTCAGCCAGGAGTGCTCTTCGCAGCACCCGCAATGTGCCCAGTAATGACTCCTCCTTACACCCTGCTTTACTGTACATCCCCTGCAGGTATAAGTCAGCAGGCTATCATTGACATGTCATTACCACTGGTCTATGACTGGCTTACTGCTGTAATCCCTATTCCCAATACCTCTATCCTCCCATATGAATCCTGTTATACACTAAAAACAGTTGCATAATTGCTAGAGTTCAGTACTTTTCTGTTGAACTGCGTGACTGGTAAAGTTTCACAAAGGTGTGCTCTGTGTGAGTAAGGTCTCATACAGAATTCCTGCCTTTTAAACATGCTCCCCATTAACAGGTGACTACCTCTAAGACAATCTGTGGTTATGAAATGCTAATTGCAGCCAAAGCAGCTGAATTGCACTATGATTAGCCAATGACATGCAAACACTGTGCAATATATATAAGATCTTTGTAGCATAGTGTGTGTGTGTGTGTGTGTGTGTGTGTGTGTGTGTGTGTGTGTGTGTGTGTGTGTGTGTATACGTGTGTGTGTGTGTGTGTGTGTGTGTGTGTGTGTGTGTGTGTGTGTGTGTGTGTGTGTTTTACCTTTAAGAAGCATTTCAATGTCAGCACGTGCATATAAATAGCAAGCACGTGCTAGCTTCAGTGCCATTTTGAGAGTACAGCCAGAGAGTGTGTGTGTGTGTGTGTGTGTGTGTGTGTGTGTGTGTGTGTGTGTGTGTGTGTGTGTGTGTGTGTGTGTGTTTTACCTTTAAGAAGCATTTCAATGTCAGCACGTGCATATAAATAGCAAGAACGTGCTAGCTTCAGTGCCATTTTGAGAGTACAGCCAGAGAGTGTGCATGTATGAGTGCAATGGCTAGTTTGTTTATAAGTCTAAAGTTATGAAGCCTCAATCCTGATGTGTTTGTACATAATAAAGCTGCTTGAATAGAGCCCATGAATGCTCATCTGGTTTATCCTGACTGGATGAGCGGCAGCCTTCATATAGACCTTAGGCCATTCTTAGCTGTGGAGATGAACACTACTAAGGTGAGGAGACTACATCGTCACAGAGGGTAGGTCTGTAGCAGAAACCTTTACATAAAGCTGTGTGTACCACAGACTACAGCTTCTGCTGCAGGTAGTAGACATAGGCAGAGAGTGTGGAGACTTTGGAGGAAAACAAGCTGTAGGTGAATCTGTGTCAGCTGTGTCAGCCCTGTTGTAGATGCAGTGCCAGGGTTTGGGTACCCTTTACACTCCAATTAAGGCATGTGCTTAATGTACAGATGCTAGGCAACTGTGTCAGTAACAGAGTACTAGGTGACATATTGTACTGCTATATGGGTGTCCCTACCTGCAGGCCTGTGACTTCATGTACTGACAACTGGCTATTTAATTTGCAGTGATTTGTGTGGATAAATAGTTTATTAGTGATCCATTAATTGCTGTCTTCACAATAATGTAACTGAAATGCAGCACAACACTGGATTTGAACCCAGGACTGTGTGTGGCAAAATGTACTATATGCAAGTCATTTAATAGACTGATTTATGGAATCACTGCTGCCGCAGGAGTACTTGAAAGATATATGTGCACACATGCAGGCTGTGACAAACATTGTCTACATCCATCAGTATGTGCATGGCTTTATATGGATATATGTCTGCACCAGAGCCCCAGTTGAACATGTATTTTGCCATGAATGCCTTATCAGGTGACTTTCTACATGTTGCTGATAAAAGGGCACATTTACCTGCTATCGCAGGCCTCATTTACATCCATTATCATGTGTTTGGCTGTCTAGTGGTGTACTATTGCACCAGAATCCAAGGTACACTCCCATTTTTTTCATTAATATTTATTCCAGTTTGTGTGATACGATGCAGCACAGCTCAGCTGAAACACACCTAATGACTGTAAGTGGCAATTACTATGTTTTTTTTTAAACATATGTTTTAATTAGGAGTTTCGTGGTGTGGTGGGTTAATGTAGTGTGTTGCAGGTGTGATGAGCTTGGCTTCAAAACATGGCAGAGGTGTTTATTTTGTAGATGTGACTTAAAATGTTAAACACACATATACTCATTATAGCTCTAGCTGCGCTACATGAAGCTGCATGACCCGGCATGATGCACAGCTCCATGCTAAAAAATTATAAAGAAAAGAAAAACGTGGAGATAGGAAAGTGGTGAAATGAGGTAAGCAGTGGGAAAACATATTGAAAGGCAGGGAGGGATGTGCAGGAAGGGTGGAGGAAAGAACCATAGCTATTTATTTCTTGTAAAGTAACAACTGTGCAGTTTGACAGATTTATATATGAATTTGGATTCTCAAACCCCAGAGACAGGGGTGAAAACATAACTGTGTTGTCAAGCCAATTGGACCAAATTACATGTGTCCAGTGGGCACACATGCAAAATAGAGAGCTATGTATGGGACGATATTTTTTTTGGGAGGACAGGTGCCCACTTTTGTTTCTTTAAGGTGAGAGTGAAATGTTGGGGAAGGGACATAGGTACATGTAGGGGAGGTAAGTTGGGTCAGTGAGGATGCATTTGCAAACAGACAAGACAGCAGACAGAAACAGTGTGTGACACATGAGGGGGTGAACACCTTTGACGGGGAAGGTGTTGTGGAATCTGAGGCCCATGTGCCTCTAGATGGCAGCAATGTGACTCATGTCCCCAACCATGGGACTGTCGGCACTACTGCTTCTCTGATCTGAAGGTGGCTGTGCTGGAGGTTGGGCAACAGGGATATGCTGCCCCACTAGGTTGGCCAGCATGCCCTCAATCCGGCGCAGGCATTGGTCATAGCCACAGTGAACTATCTTGTGCAACAGGATCGGTAGTTCACCATGGGTGACCTCTCTCCCTCTGACACCACTCTCAGAGGGATACTGGGCCCCATCCCTTGGGGCAGTATTACCCAATGCCACAGGTAGTGCAGGGGCAGCAGAGAGACCACCACTGGGTCCCAGATGTGTTGGGACCCAGTGCCATGGCTGGTTGAGGCAAGGTAGGGGGACCAGCCAGAACTGGCCTACCTTGAAGTGCTGTGGCACATGAGGTAAACCAGTATGTTACAGTTAGTAACAACCAAACCATTGTTAGTATTAGCAGAATGGAACATCATGCTTACTAATCCAAATTCATATTACTGTATATTATGTGCAACACAACATAATGTAACATAGCAGTCAGTATGGTAACAGCATGCCAGTGTGAAGTAAACCATAAGGCCAACAAAACAGTTACTTTAACAAAATATGTTAATATTGAATCATAATAAAACATAACAGTAATCAACCACATTTTCCAAAATATAGTTAGTTTAACAAATTGTGTTAATCTTAATCATGATAAACTATAACAATAATCAACCACATTTTCCAAAATATAGTTAAAAAAATATGTTAATATTAAATCATAATAAAACATAACAATAATCAACCACATTTTCCAAACTATAGTTAGTTTAACAAAGTATGTTAATATTAAATCATAATAATACATTACAATAATGAATAAATTAAGATAAGAGGTGGGGAGAGAGAGAAAAACATTCCATTAGTGTATAGTCCTATGGATGGGGCCACTTTGTGCAGAGGAATTATGTAGGATTCCTTTCATGTTGCTGGGATACCGCCATCTTTGATGAATCAGTTTATTAGAATTGTTTGCTGCTTTTTGAGATACTCAAAAGGGAGACAGTCAGCTGTTACAGTCATTGGCTTTAATTTTTTTTGAGTAGCGGGGCAATGGCAGAACAAATATATATATATATGTGTGTGTGTGTATTTTTTGGCCTTAGGGTTAGGCTGAATAGATAATTTTTTCTTTCTCTGTTTTCCCTTTTGCTATTTCCATTTTTCTTTTTTCGCGTGTTATGGTATACTACATCGGGTTTTCATGTGCTTCTGTTTATAGCATGTCTTTTGATATATGTTGTGTGCTGATATGGTTTCATTGTCGATATTGTTGAATACTGTACTGTAGGAGCAGTTTATGATACTCTGTTATTTAAAAAAAAAAGTTTTCATCTCATTTGTAAATTAACTGCACTGCACAGTGTTTTGGCCTAAAGCATGTCTTATTCCATCCTATTAAAATGTTTATCAGTCCGATACAGTTAAAAACAGGAAGCATTTTTTTCCAGCAAAAACACTTCAAACAACCTATGTAAAAAAGCAAAATCAATATTATTTGCTTAGCAATAAATTACTATTCTCAATAAAGAAAAGAAAATCAATAAAGATAAAACTCACTGGTTTTGATTCAAAGTACCTCGATAATAAAATGATGCAGTTTTAATCTTTCCATAAAGTTCTGTCATTTCACAAAGTATTACATAGTTGATACAATGAAATAATGTTACGCAGCCTTTATATGTTAAGGTAAGTTAAAAACAGTTTATCTTCTGTTCAGATCTGTTTATTGCATTTTGAGATTCCACAGTCTCAGCTATATTTAAGTAAAAAAATATGAATATCTCATAATCCAGAGCATGTTATGCAAAAGTCAATATTCCACAATATATCACCACATATTTTGGAAAATTTTCATTTTTGTGTAGTGTTTATCCTTCAGTGTAATTCAGAGATAACAAAACAAAGTCACCTTAAAAAGCTGCAAAAGTACTCCAATGTAAACCTAAAGATATATATATTGATTATCAAGCTTGCAGCTTACTGGCTTACAAAGAGTCTGATTGCTGAAAACCCATGTTGGCATTTTCTATTTCTGATATATGTCAGGATGCTTGTTGAAAAAAATTAACGACTGACTTTCTACAACCGAAAAAATAAATCATTTCTATAATCTTGAAAAATGTGTAATGTACCTGCCATTTCTTTCTGTTATAGGTATTTACTTTTAGTATTACATATCCCCAGTCTGGAGCTAGGTCCCCCACTGGTACATTCCAGGCATAGATATTCAGAAACAACCAGATAAGAAATTACTGTATGTCAGACAGAGCTCACTTTTAAGTAACCTATAAGAAACTGAATATAATTGCATTTCCTGATGCTTTATGAATATTTCACATTTTCTAAGCCATGATCTTTCTAGAAGTTGTTTCAGATGACTTATTCTTAGGTTATAGAATGCAATTTTGCATTTTATAATGGCTTTGATAAGAGAGGTGTAAATTTATATAATTATATCCCTGGAATGACTGGACAGGCCCTTTTATAATTAGATGGGCTATAAAATCTGACTTTGACATAGAAACGTAAAGTTTTAACTTATTGCCTACATTTTTGCTAAACCTGTAATGATGATGTCAGTTTTATGTATTAGTTATTTATTTTGAAATCATACATATAAGTAATGTATTTTGTGCCAAGTCTTATGATACTCCACATATTGGCATTAACGTTAAGGTTATTAGCACTGCACCAAGTGTATTTTTTGTAGACCTTTTTGAGGAACTTCTGCACTCTTTTATTCTGGTAAATATGTTCCCAAGTTTTAATCTTCTGGTTAGGTGGTTATTTGCTTATCCAAATTACATGTCTGACTCTTGTATGTCAGAAGAACCTGTCAAATAAATGGCATCCCTAGTAACCTAATAGGGCAGGCATGCAGCTCCTCACCCATCATTTGGTCTGTCATGTTCTTAACCAATCATTTACCAGATAAATATATACATATACATGTATGTATATACAGATACACACATAAATATATATATATATATATATATATATATATATATATATATATATATATATATATATATATATAGATAGATATGCAGGCATGTATTATTTTTAATTTGTCCAGTATTTTTTTAAAGAAAGTACAATACTATATGCCCTGTGACTCCTCTATTAAGGGCTCATGATGCACCTCAGAGGCCTCTTGTACTTTGCCCTCAGAAACCACATGTAAACAAAACCAAGTCAACACTAATCCCTCCACATACAAATGCACATCACAGCATCGGCACAACCAAGCTCCTAAGGCAAAACACCACTCATTCAAATGTCTTGGTCACAGGAGACTCCATCATGAGACATATGGATGCCTCCCTCACCAGGTTGGATAAAGAGAAGTTTACAGTCAGTTGCCTATCAGGGACCAGGATTCTCTAGATCATGCAAGCACTCAGGTCACTCAACCACAAGCACCAGTATGACTCAGTCATGTAGTCCATGTGAGTGTGAATGACCTGAGATGTACTCCCTGGACTATATGAAGAGAGACATAATGGACCTCTTTGAATATGTGTTGCAGGCTGGTATGAGCCTCTCATTGAGCAGCACTCTATACTCACCAAGAATGATACCACAATACAAACAGAAAATTTTTAACGTCAATAACTGGCTTAGTTACTGGTGTCATTCCAAGGGAATCCAGCTTTTGTCAGCCTGGGATGACATTATCAACAGACTACGCTGCTTTGCCAGAGATGGTCTGCACCTGTCACTGCTAGGCTTTCAAATACTGGCCAAGGCATTAGCCACACCTATAGTGCCTTTTTTAGTCAGTGCCAAACCAACAGACCTACCTATGTAACAAATTCTTCAAATGTCAAGCTGAAAGTACTACTGTTTAATGCCTAGTGGTTCAAACAAGAAACTGCACTCCCTAGAACCTTTTCTCGCCATGGAAAATGCTGACATCTGTGCAGTTACAAAGATGTGGTTCAGGATTGCGGAAAGCACCCCAGGAGCACAAGGCTACAGTGCCTATCAAACATGCAACCACCCTCTGAAAAGGAAAAAAAATGAAATGAGGAGGTGTTTTCTACTTGCATAAAAAACAGTCACACCTCTAGATTGGTTAAGCAGGATGACTCACTTGAGCTGCTCCATGTCCAGCTGACCATAAGAAAAATCCCCCACCATATCATTGCTAGCTACAGGTCCTTAACCATGAATAATGGAAACCACTCCACATACCTGAAGTTATTAGAATCTAGAATTAGATTTTATTATCTAATAGATTATTAGAATTTAGAATCATTTACCATTCAACCAAACATCAGAGATTTCTGGACTTTGTCAAAGCAAATGTTCTGGAACAGCTGGTGTGCACTTCTTCTAGAGGATCAAATATCCATTACATAGTACTCACAAATATGGTGGAGCACTGCACCCCCTCCCTGAGAGTAATGTCCTGACTAGTAAGATCGGATCATAACTAGATCAACTTTGAAATAAATGTAATGGTAAAAACCCATAAACCCTAAAACCCTAAAGACTTTTTCCAAGACAAATTACGTAGGTTCATAGGTTCTTACAAGCCTAGCCATGTAAAAAACGTGTGTACCCTAATTAGCCACAGTTAGATGGTCATTATTAGTACAGTTATTCTGTGATCAGCACCAAATGCCCCTGTTCATGAGTGACATAGATGCCACCCCAGGGTGAATTTACAGTCACCCATCCAATATCAAGGTTGCACTTGACTGAGGTCATTGAGGAGCTCTGCTTCATGTAAAGTAGGAGCTTATTCCAGAGGAGTGACAGTCTCTGAGAGATATATCTGTCTGTCCAACTTGTTTTATTAATGTCACAGACTGGGTTGAGATCCCTGGAGTAAGTGACTCTTGTCCCATTCAATTTACAAATGTGCAGCATTCCTGTTAGGGCAGGGTCAGAAACTGCTCTGAAAGCTAGGCACAGGTCACCTCTCAAGAGCCTGTATGATACGGAGTACAGTGAAAGGGCTTTCAGTCTTTTCATGTATGACTTATTTTGGAGACCCTGGATTCTCTTGGTGAGAAACCTCTGTGGTCTCTCCAGCTTCTGGAGGTGTCTGGTGAGGTACATACAGAAGGGAGTAGTGTACTCAATTAGTGATCTGATAAGGGTCGAGTACAGCGGAGTCATAACTTCCTCAGTCTAAGATGCGATGTCCTTACTTGTGAGCTGCACAATGTGAAAGGCTTTCCTTACCACTATGGACACATGGTGATCGAAGTTTAGATTGCTATCAAGCTGTGTTCCCAAGTCTCACATCACTAGGTTTGAACTTAGTGTAGTGCAATCAATATCATAATTAGCAAGGGCTACTTCTTTGCCAAAGGGGATAATGAGGCATTTTTTGCATTTAGTTTTTAGTCCATGATTTTGGCACCAATAATTTATCTGCATCAGTCCCTTCTGTAATATGTTAACGTTACTGGAGGACTCTGTTAATGCACCCAGTTTACAGTCACCTCCAAAGCTGGGTAAGCCACAGACCCTCTACTTTCACCTGGACTACAGGGAAATAGATATCAAACAGTAGAGGGCCCAGCACAGATCCTTGTGGTACCCCACTGTAACTGGTCTACTGGTAGAGTTGGACTCCCCAACTTTGACAGTATGCTTTCTGTGGGTGAGCCAGTTGGCTAAGTTGGCTACCGTTCTAGTGATGTATGCGTTTATCCCTAGTATTTTTAATTTCTCCAGATCTTTGGGGTTTCTAATACCATGATAGGAATTGGCCCATTCTTAAGTCAAATTATGATTAAAGTTCATGAAATTAGCATTGTTTCTATCTTTGATGTCAAACAAAAGTGCTCTTTGCAGCACCTGCAATGTGCCCATTAATAACGCCTTCTGCAGTTCATATGGAGTTACATGTATTTGTAACATATCTAAATATGATTGTAGATTCTTTTTTATAAGATCTGTTGCTCCTACTACTGTTGGAACTGTCTGGGAATCTTTTTTTCCACACTGCTCTCATTTCTGTCTGCAAATCTTGATATTTTATGACTTTGTGTCTCTCTGTATGCAAGACACTGTAGTCATTGGGTCTAGTGATTTCAATGATCAATGCTACTTTTCTCTTCTTTTCATGGACCATTATATCTGTTTTTCACACATCTATCTTTTGAACTGTTGGTAATGGGTGATGCCATGTGATGCAGACCATCATTTTCTATGATGTTTTGTGGCTCATGTTTCCAGTGTTTTTCAGCCACTTCAATGTCATAATATTTGCACAATCCCCATTTCAGCAGTCTTGTCACATTATTATTCAGTATACCTTCTGCCATTAGTACGTCACAGCCAGCAAAAAGTGTACGACTGTTTCCAAATTTGTTTTACAAAACCTACATGTGTCTGTTTCTCCCACATGTTTAATGGACTTTATAAACCAACGGGTACGTAGCCCACTAGTTTGGGCCACCAATATTAACCTTTCACCTTTTGGTTTGAATTCATCTCTCCTTAACCATTCCTGCATTCGATCTTGATCAACATGAGGTTCTTCCATAAGTTTTCTATACTTGCAACTATGTATAGTTATGCATTTTCCACATTTCTTGTCTTCTCATCTGATCCTTCACCTTATATTCTTTCTTTCATTTTGTGGCACATTCAGTTGCTGCCTGATTTTTATCTACTTCTGGTTTGATTTCCATTCCTGCTTGATGCCAATATGCTTCTGCTGGACTAAGCAGGGAAGTCATAGGTTCATAGGGTCATAGGTGTGTACTAGGCTAATGGTCCTGGAGCCTTTACAAGCCTAGCCCATAATATTATCTCCAGCATTGTGCCACCTGACCTTAGTTCCCAGTACTTCTGTCAAGTAGAGCCATTGGAGTGATCTCCGGGGTGAATTTTCTATTTCCCATCCACTCATCAAGATTTCTCTTGAAGAGGGCCAGTGAGGTGCTCTGCTTGACATGTATGGGAAGTTTATTTCATAGCATGGGCAGTTTCTGGGTTATGAACCTGTCCCGCCAGCATGTTCTGTTAATTGTGGCAATGAGGTTGAGGTCTCTGAAGTGTATGGTGCAGAAGGATTGGGAATTCTTTAGATGTAGCATTTCTAAAAGAGCTGGGTCAGACATGGCTTTGTAAGTCAAGCAGAAAATGCCTCTAAGTAGGAGATATGAGACAGAGAATAGTTGGAGTTTTTTGAGTCTGTCCATATAGGACAAGTGTTTAAGGCCTAGGATCCTCTTTGTGAGGTACTTTTGAGACCTCTCCAGTTGTTGCAGGTGTCTAGTTAGGTACATGCCAAATGGGGCATTGTACTCAATGATTGGCCTAATGTGGGAAGAGTAGCAGGAGACAATGATCTCTTTCTTCCTGGATGCAAAACTCTTAGTAATGAGATGTGCCATATAGAAGGACTTTTTGACCACAGCGGCAATGTGGTGGTCAAAAGAGAGGTTGCTGTCAACCTGTGTTCCCAGATCTCTTATAATGCCTTCTGTGTTCAGTGGACTACCATCAATGTGGTAATTCATGGGAACCGGGTTTTTCCCAAAGGGGATAATGACACATTTTTTGGCATTGATGTTAAGGCCATAGTTCTGACACCAGTCACTGGTCTCAAAGAGGCCTTTCTGTAGGATGTCAACATCATTTGGGGAGTTAATAATAGCTCCTAACTTGCAATCGTCTGCAAATTTTGTCAACTAGAGCCCCTTTGTGTTGGCATGAACTTCAGAGAAGTAGATACCAAACAGGAGAGGACCCAGGATTGAACCCTGTGGGACTCCACTCATGACTGGTCAGCAGTCTGACTTGGAATTAGCTACTTTCACACTGTGGGTTCTATCTATGAGCCAGTTTGCAACCCTCCTAGTGATACAGGGGTTGATTCCTAGCTTAGTGAGTTTTTCTATGATTCCTGAGTGGGGAATGGTATCAAAGGCCTTGGCCAGATCAAAGTAGGCTGTATGAACCACCCTGCCTTCATCCACAGCTATGGTGACTGACTCAAAGAAGTCGACCAGGTTGAGCAGACATGATCTAACCTTCATAAACCCAAACTGTGTGGGATACAGAGTTTGGAGATTCCCTATATCCTTGTTTATTAGGTCCATGATGATGTGTTCCATAGCTTTGCATATCAGACTCGTAAGTCTAATGGGGAGATAGTTCCCAGGGTCTGTAGTCTCTCCTCCTTTGTGGAGAGGGATGACTGTAGCAGTGCGACATTTGGTAGGGACAAAGCGTGAGGTGAGGCTGTGATTGAACAGGGCACACAGGTGAGGTGCTATTTCACTCTGTAGTTCATGTAGAACACAGCCAGGGATATTGTCAGGTCCCATAGAAGCTGTATCCTTGACCTTGGACAGTGCTGTTTTAACCTGTGCAGCAGTAATGCCAGGTGCCTGGCAATCTACTGGTATTGTGATTGGTCCTTTGTGGGGGAGAAAGAGGGGTAAAGTTGGCACTGAATCTGTCGGCCAGTATATTGGCAATATCTTTTGGCTCGGTATAGGAGGTACCACTGTACAGTAGCTCAGGGCAAATCTGGGTATTGCTGTGGAGATTCTTTATATAACTATAGAGGGCCTTGTGGTTGTCTTTACTATCTGTTGCTATTCTGTTTTCATAGCTAGCTTTAGCGGATTTGATGAGGGATCTCAACTTTTTGTTGAGGTTGATAAGGGAGTTTTTCCAGTCTTGGGACTTCACCTTATTCCGCATCAGTTTCCTCCTTCTGTTGTAGAGTTTGTTTATAGCAAGGAAGCACCAGGTTGGCTTGATTTTTTTGGAGGAGAGCATCTTGGTTCTATTGGGTATGGTGAGATCCATGCATTTGTGTACGTGTTCGTACAGTGCATTGGTGTATGATTCGGCAGTCATGCAACTATTCTCCATTTGCATGGGTGCCGTGAAGTTAGCCATCTTTGTTTTTAGGAGCCCAAAGTTAGCTTTTCAGGAAGTTTTTCATGGTGGTTACCTTTGTGTGTGTGTGTGTGGGGGGGGGGGGGTTGAGAGGTATGTGGATTTCTAAGGTGATTAGTTTGTGGTCGGATCTAACCAGGGAGGAGTTGACTACTGGTGTAGAGCAATGGTTGTCCATGTTAGTAATGACCATGTCAAGGATGTTGCTACCACTAGTGGGGGTAAGAACGAGCTGGTCCAGGGCATTGGAATTAATGAATTCCATGAAATGTTGGGGAAGTGTATTGGTACATGAGCACTTTTCCCAGTTAATGGAGTGGTAGCTTGAAATCGCCCAGTATGAGAGTGTTAGGTTGGACTCAAATATTCTCCAGGGTGCTTAGGAGTGTGGAGTGTGTCTTGGGACATGGTTGGGAACCTATAGCAGGCTATGACCTAAATCGCTGTCTTACCCAATGTTAGCTGCACCTGAAGTATCTCTGATGCATTATGTTGAGCTACCCAGTCTGGAGGTGTGCACATTTTTTTATGAATATGGAAATATCACCACCTTTGGAGCTTTGGTCCAAGTTCCGGGGCTGAAAGGTGTGGAATGAGTTATAACCTGATAGTGCAGGGGTGCTTTCTGCTGCCTTCAACCAGGTCTCTGTTACAGCACAAATGTCGATGTTCTCTATTTTAAGGAGAGCTTCAAGCGAGTGCATTTTGAGATTTAGACTTCTAGAGTTGAGCAGCATGACCCTCAAATTACATTTGTTTGTAGCAGTTATGGTGGTAATTTGATCTTTAGAACACCACCTAAAAAAGGCACTATAGGGGTGGCAAGAGCCTTAGCCAGTATCCAGAAGCCCAGGGGTGACAGATGCAGGCCATCTCTGGCAAAACACCAAGGTCTGTCAGTCATGTCATCCCAGGCAGACAGATACTGGATCCCCTTAGAATGACACCAGAAACTTAGCCAATTGTTGAAATCAATTATTTTCTGCTTATAATGTGGTATCATTCTGGGTGATGGTAGGATGCTGCTCAGGGCTAGGATCATACCCACCTGTGCTGCATAATCCGAGAACTCCTCCATGTCTCTTTTCATGTAGTCCAGGGAGGTATGTCTCAGGTCATTAATACCCGCATGTACAATGACAGATTCATATCTGTACCTGTTGCTGAGGGATCTGAGTGCGTACATTATGTGGTGGATCCTGGAACCTGACAGGCAGCTGACTGTTACTTTCTCCTTATTCAACTTAGTGAGTGGGACATCAGTGTGCCTCATTATCGAGTCACCTATGACTAGTGTGTTGGGCATGATGGTTTGCCTTAGGGACTTTGGTTGAGTGGCACACTGTTTAGGGGAGTTATGTGTCTCATGATTAGTGTTGTGTTGTGGTGGTTGAGTGGGTTTCTGCCTTGGAGGTCTCTGCTGTTTGGGTAGATTTTTATTGAGAGCCTCCACGAAGGTAGGTGTGTGGTTTGTGTTTTTATGTGAAGGCAGTGCCGGTGTGTGTTCTGGAGGGCTATGTGTTCCGTGTGGTTTGGTGCAAGTGTTAATCTTCTCCTCTTGACCAGCTATTCCAGTCTTGGCTGGAGAGTGCATGGTTTCCAATTTGGATATATAAGTGCATCTCTCACAAGTCTGAGTATTGGGAGGTAAGAGGAGAGGGTTGTCAGTGTACATCAGGCAGATGCTACATTGCCTCAGGATGCCCAAGTTCACCGGGTTAATAGGAGAAAGCACAGGTAACTGACCGTTAGACATGCCTGGAGGGGTGGGCATTAATAATAAGTAGTGGAGCTGTTTCCTTGTAGAACATTTAGCGCTGGTAGCACTTTTGTGTGCTACAATACTTACTACAAGAAGTCTGGTAAAGTGCTAGACTAATAAGCTAGCTAAAGTGCAGGGGAGGAGAGAACTAGCAGATCTAAGGGAAAAATTGAAGAGCAGACTTTGGCACCTCTCAGAAGCTTACAAACAGTCCTGGATACAGCAAATGTGTATCTGGACTAGACTAGTTACAAGAAAGGCGGGAAACAAGCGCAAACATGGGCTTAGTTTTATCTTAGTTTATCTTAGTTTTATTCTCCTCATGTTTCAAAGCTTTCACTATGTTTGGGTCTTCTGAGGTTAGCAGATATGTGTGCAATCCCACAATTGCAGATCTATACATGTAATCAATTTCAGGGAGGCCCATACCTCCTTCAGAATGGAGAATATATAATCTTGGTATGCACTGATTTTTATAAATCATTTGGTGAGCATGAAACATTCTTCTTGTGTTCCTGTCTATTCTATCCAACACATTTTGGGGCCAGTCAGTCACTCCAAAACTGTAAGTTAGGACAGGAAGAGTAAATTGGTTTATAGCTTGAATTTGGTTCCTAGATGTCAATGCTGTTTTCAGGATTAATTTAAGTCTTCTAAAATATTCCTTACTAAATTTTATTTGTATTTGTTCATGTTTTATTGTTGATCCTTCATCAGTTCTTAAATATTTATACATTCCCTCTTGCTCAAGTTATTTTAAATCACATTCTTGTCCCAAACTGATGTTTTCTTGGTGCTGCAGTTTTCCTGATTTAAAGGTTGCTTTTGCACATTTATCAAGACCAAATGACATTTGTATATCATCTGAAAAAGTTTTGACTACTTGTAGTTTTGCTTTCAGTTCCTCATCTGAAGATTTATAGAATTTTAAATCATTGACAAAGAGAAGATGTGAGGTCTTTACACATTGTTGTTTTCTAGGAGCCAAAGTATAGCCATGGCCTAATCTGTTAAGTAGACAGCTTAAAGGGTTAAGGGCAAGACAGAATAGCAGTGGTGACAGGGAGTCACCCTGGAATATCCCCCTTTGAATTTTTATCCCTGGAATAATATTTTGTCCTTTATCATGGCTTAACTGTAAAGTGGTTTGGCACTGTTTCATGGTCACTGTAATATAGTTGATCAGTGTAGAGTGTATCTTATACATTTTTAAGCACTCTTTTATCCACGAATGTGGGATACAATCAAATGCTTATTTGTAGTTAATCCATGCCATACTTAGATTCTTCCACTTCTTACAGTTTTTCATTATGACATTATTTAGCAACAGATGATCCTTTGTTCCATTTGACTTTCTTTTATTACCCTTTTGTTCTATTGCCATGATTGAATTTTCTTTTAAAGACTATAATCTCTGTCGGCATCAATTCCAGTATATAGTTTATATGTCATATGAAGGCAAGTTATTGGTCTATAATTTTTAGGATAATTTTCAGGTTCACTCTTAAGTGGCAGCATTGTTTTTCCTGTTGTTAACCAGGCTGGTGTCTGTTTGGGATGTGCATATAAATAGTTCTTACTCATGGCTAAATCTTCATGCAATTATGTTAATACTTTTAGCCAGAAGGTAGGTACTGCATCTGGGCCTCGGGATTTCCAACTGGAGGCTTTTCCTAACTTTATCTCAGTCTCTCTGTCCATTACCTCATCCCATTTCATATCCTGTTCATTTGAACTTCTTATTCTTTCTTTTACTTCTTCTATCCATTTAGCATCTTTGTTATGTTCCACAGGAGCTTCATAGATATTTCTCCAAAATGTATGTATTTCTTCTTTTTTTGGGTAGTCTCTCCATTCCTTTTTCCTTGTTTCCCAATTCTCTATAGAACTTTTTGGGGTCAGTAATAAATTACTTATTTTGTACTTTTTCCTTTATATTTATCAATGCATATTCAAAGCTTTTCTGCCTGTGCTGAGATTTTTAGTTTATTATTTGCAATAACGCAAGATAGATCCTGATCTGTTAAAATACTGCACATTGCTTTTATCATGTCTATCTTTCTAAATATTTTTGTTGATCTGTTCTCTCATCTATACTCTTCTAACAGTGACACTTTTTGTCTTAATTGCTTTACACTTTTCTCTATCCGATGCTTCCATGATGGTATTCAATTTCTCCACTTCCTTTCCCTTACTACCCTGTGTTCTTGAGGTAGAACTTTATCTGTTATTAATTTAGCTGCACAGTAATATATCCTGTTTACTTTTGTTATATTGCATGGATCTCCATGGACAATCTTAATTACTCTGTTAATTTGTTATATCAGACTTCTGACTTTTGGGGTTTTATTGACCTTTTGTAGTCCATTTCTTTCATTGATCTTAGCTTATCAGAGGGAGTGGTAAGCACTAGGTAGCCGATCTACCACAAGAGTGGTTTCTGGCTCAGAAATTGTAGTTTATTAGCCGTTTGGCAGTTTCTCCATCTCTTTCAACTTTCTGGTTTAAAAGCCCATATTTGCACTTGTTTCCTGTAACTAGCCTAGTCCAGATACAGATTTGCTGTATCCAGGACTGTTTGTAAGCTTCTGAGCCCACAAGCCTTTCTGTGTTGGTGTGAAACCTTCTAGCTTATCAGTGGGAGTGGTAAGCACTAGGTAGCCTATCTACCACAAGAGTGGTTTCTGGCCTAGAAATTGTAGTTTATTGGCCGTTTGGGCAGTTTTTCCATATCTTTCAACCTTCTGGTTTAAAAAGCTCATGGTTGTGCTTGTTTCCCACCTTTCCAGTAACTAGCCTAGTCCAGATACAGATTTGCTGTATCCAGGACTGTTTGTAAGCTTCTTAGCCCCCCCCCCCAAGCATTTCTGTGTTGGAGGGAAGCCTTCTAGCTTATTAATGGGAGTATCAAGCACTAGGTAGCCTATCTACCACAGGAGTGGTTTCTGGCCCAGAAATTGTAGTTTATTGGCCGTTTGGGCAGTTTTTCCATCTCTTTCAACATTCTGGTTTAAAAGCACATATTTGCACTTGTTTCCCACCTTTCCTGTAACTAGTCTAGTCCAGATATAGATTTGCTGTATCCAGGGCTCTTTGTAAGCTTCTGAGCCCCCCCCCCCCCAGTCTTTCTGTGTTGGAGGGAAGCATTCTAGCTTATTAATGGGAGTGATAAACACTAGGTAGCTATCTACCATATGATCTAGGTACAGATTCTTAGTTTTAGCACATGAATTTGCTTAGTCATGCTCAGCACTTGTTCAGAACTTGTTAGCACTAAATAAGCTACAAATTACTACAGCACTCAACCTTCCTCTTTGCCTAGAGGAAAACAGTTTTTGTACTTACTTTCCTCACTTGCTTAGAGAAAAACAGCTCTTATACTTACATTCCTCACTTGTCTAGAGGAAAGTAGTTTTTTATTCAGGCATGTCCAAGGTTCAGCTCTCAGTGTTCTCTCCTGTCTATCTGATAAATCTGGGCATCTTGGGGCAATGTACACAGACAACCCTCCCCTACTACCACCCAACACCACAACCTGTGAGAGATGCACTCATCTAGCAAAACTGGAGTTAAAGCTCTCTCCAACCAAGACTGAACTTGACAGTCAAGAGGAGAAGGTAAACACTTGCACCACACCACACTCATCACATAGTCCCACTAAACCTAGGGTTTATATCAGTCCGTCGAAACAGCTGAATATCAAATACCAGATGTTTGAACTGTAAAGTTCGAACACTGGTAATAGCGAAGCCGCGGCCCACTGGATTCTTTACCCAGGTTCAGGTAAGTGTGCGATTGTGTGGATGTTAAGGTTAGGGCGCGGGTTAGGTGAGTTAGGGTTAGGGCACAGGTGAGGTGGGTGTGCGATAGTGAAAGACTTTAGGGTTAGATGTAGGATTTTGAGTGCACCTGTGTAGATTGATGTTGTTTTGGTGTGTTTGTGTTTCATGTGTGTTTCTTGGAACAGCAGTTTTTTTCCCTGGAAAAAAATCACTGTTTTAAGACTTCAATGTTTTTGAAGTTCGTGGTTTGAAGTTTGAACATATGGTGGTCAAACTTCAGACATTTCGATGAACTGATATAGACCCCTAAACCTACACCACCAAAATCCACACATAGAAACACAAAAACATTCGAGGAGGCTCTCAGTAATAATCTGCTCAAGAAACAGAGACCTCCAAAGCAGAAATGCCAGCAACCTCCACCCTCCAACACAACGTAAATGACACACAGGACACAGAATCAGTGTGCCACTCAACCACAGCCCATAAGGCAAAACAATGTACCCAACATACTAGTCATAGGTGACTCTATAGTCAGGCACACTGATGTCCCACTCACCAGGCTAAACAAGGAGAAGATTACTGTCAACTGCCTGTCGGGTGCCAGGATCTGCCACATAACCCACACACTCAGGTCACTCCACAACAAGTACAAATATGAATCTGTCATTGTCCATGTTGGTGTGAACGACCTGAGACATACCACCCTGGACTACATGAAAAGAGACATGGAAGAGCTCTCCGATATTGTAGCCCAAGCAGGTATGACCCTAGCCCTGAGTAGCATCCTGCCATCACCAGAATGATACCGCAGTACAAGGACAAAATGATTGACTTCAACAATTGGCTAAGCATCTGGTTTCATTCTAAGGGGATCCAGTATCTGTCTGCCTGAGACGACATGGTCGACAGACCACGATGCTTTGCCAGAGATGGCCTTCACCTGTCACCCCTGTGATTCTGAATACTGGCTAAGGCTCTTGCTGCCCCTATAGTGCCTTTTATAGGAAAGGTTTAAATGACAAATTCCCCACCATAATAGGAACAGGCAAGCAAAAACCGAGGGTAATGCTACTCAATGCTAGAAGTCTAAACCTCAAAATGCACTTCCTCGAGGCACTCCTTAAAATGGAGAACATCGATATCTGTGCAGTGACTGAGACCTGGTTCAAGGGTCCAGAGAGCACCCCTGCATTACCAGGCTATAACTCATACCACACTTTTTGGCCACCTAACCTGGACCAGAACACCAAAGGTGGAGGTGTGTCTATATTCATTAAGGATATCCACACTTCCAGGCTAGTTGATCAGCATAATGCATCCGAGGTTATCCAAGTGCAATGAACTCTGGACAAAACTGCAATCCAGATTGTATCTTGCTACAGACCCCCACCATGCCTAAGGATTCCCACTCTTCTTTTCTTGATATACTGGAAAATATTAGGATTCAACCAAACACCCTAATAATGGGCGATTTCAACTACCCCACCATTAACTGGAAAAACTACTCATGTATCAACTCCTTCACTCAATGCTTTCTGGAATACATAAATTCCAATTCCCTGGATCAACTTATCCACACCCCCACCAGGGGCAAGAATATCCTAAACCTAGTCATTACCAACATGAGTGACCGGTGTTTCACACTTGAAGTCAACTCCTCGTTGGTCAGATCTGACCATAAGCTAATCACCCTAGATATCCACATCTTGCCCCCATCCCCATTAAGGAAATCATGATAAAAAATTTCTCCAAAGCCAACTTTATGCTTCTTAAGGCAGAAGTGGCGAACTTCATGACACCCATGCAGATGGACAATACAGTTATAACTGCTGAATCCTACACAAATGCACTCTATAAGCCTTTACATGAGTGCATGGATCATGCTATCCCAAACAGAACCAAGATGCTATCCTCCAAAAAAAAGAAACCAATCTGGTGGTCCCCTTCCATAAACAAACTCTACAACAGAAGGAAGAAACTGTTGCAAAAGAGAGTAAAATCCCATGAGTGGAAGAGTTCCCTGGTCAGCCTCAGTAAGAAGCTGAGATCCCTTATAAGATCCTCCAAAGCTAGCTATGAAAACAAAATCACCACTGATTCTAGGGACAACCACAAAGCATTCCATAGCTATGTCAAGAATCTCAATGGCAACACCCAGATCTGCTCTGAGTTACAGCACAACGGCATGAAAATTACAGAACCAACTGATATTGCCAATGTCCTGGTAGATAGGTTCAGTGCTAACTTTACCCACCTCTTAGCCCCTAAAGGGCCCATATCTATACAGGAAGAATGTAGAGTCCCTGTAATCACAACTATGCAGGTAAAAGCTGCACTCTCTAAAGCCAAAAACACAGCATCCATGGGACCGGACAACATCCCAGGCTGCGTTTTATATGAACTTCAGAACAAACTGGCTCCCCACATAAGCACCGTGTTCAATCATAGTCTCACATCAGGCTTTGTGCCCACTGAATGGTACATAGCAACAGTTATCACACTCCACAAAGGGGGAGCCACCACTGATCCTGGGAACTATCACCCTATTAGCCTGACGAGCCTGGTCTGTAAGGCCATGCACATATCATCATGGAACTCATAAACAAAGACATTGGTAACCTCCAAACTCTGGACCCCACCCAGTTCGGGTTTGTGAAAGGCAGATCATGCCTCCTGAACCTGATTAACTTCTTTGAGGCAGTCACCAAAGCTGTAGATGAGGGTAAGGTGGTTCACACAGCCTATCTTGACCTTGCCAAGGCTTTCAACACCATCCCACATTCTGGAATTATAGCTAAACTCACTAAACTAGGTATAAATCCCTACGCCACAAGATTGGTTGCCAATTGGCTCACTGACAGAACCCACACTGTAAAAGTTGCAGACTCCAAATCTGACTTCAAACCAGTGACAAGTGGAGTACCACAGGGTTCAGTCCTGGGACCTCTCCTGTTTGGTATCTACTTCTCTGAAGTACAGGCTAACACAGAAGGCCTTTGGCTAATGAAGTTTTCAGATGACTGCAAATTAGGAGCCAAAGTTCAGTCCCCAAATGATGTGAACATCCTACAGTAGGGCCTCACTGAGACAAATGCCTGGTGTCAGAGCCATGACCTCAAGCTCAATGCCAAAAAGTGCATTGTTATCCCCATTGGTAAAAACTCTGTACCCATGAACAACCACATAGGCAGCAGTCTACTTAATGCCGAATATGTGATAAGAGACCTGGGGACACAGGTGGACAGTAGTCTCTCTTTTGATAATCACATCAACACAGTAGTCAGGAAATTCTTCTATGTGGCACACCTCATCACAAAAGGGTTCTCATCTAGGAAAAAAGAGGTCATTGTTCCCCTCTACTCAACACTCATTAGACCCATTATAGAGTACAATGCCCCTTTTGGAATGTACCTCACAAGACATCTGCAGCAGCTGGAAAGGCCACAGAAGTAACTCACGAAGAGGATTACTGGCCTCAAACAGATGCCCTACACTGATCCTCTCAAAAAACTCCAGCTTTACTCCTTAGCATATCGCCTACTCTGAGGTGACCTCTGCCTAACATATAAAGCTATGTCAGACCCAGAGCTGTTGGACATGCTACACCTAAAGAAATCCCAATCCCTCCAAGCTACATGCTCTAGGGACCTAAACCTTGTCACCACAATAAACAGGACATGCTGGAGGGATAGATTCCTGTCCCAGAGGCTTCCCATACTCTGGAACATCTACCCATCTATGTCAAGCAAAGTTACTCATTAGCACTCTTTAAGAAAAATCTTGATAAGTGGATGCGAAATAGGAAATAGACCCTGGGCATCACTTTGGTGGCTCTGCTCGACAGTGGCACAGGAGAATAAAAGCTAGGCTTACTTAGGCCCTTGGGCCGATAGCCGAGTACCTACTTATGCACCTATGAACTTCTACTTTACTAACCTTCTTTTCTACATTCCCTGTTTGTGATATTATTTTTTTATTTTGAAATTTTACATATTTGGATGCCTTTGCCTATATTTGTCTTCAAATATCTTTGGGGCTTCCATTTTTGCATTGAATAATTTGACTTAAAACTTTGCATAAATATTGCAGCATATCAAATCTCTCTTTCAGATGTCCATATTTCTTTTCTATACTTTCAAAAATATCTAGGTTTTGTTGTTTATATTTTCACTCTTCCTCAGATGCTTCTTTTTCCAAAAGATCAAAGTTTCTTGGTCTATATAATGTTTTTCACAAATCTGTTATATTAATGAACACAAATTTTCAATTTGAGGCTTTTTACAGTTTTTTTTTTTTTTTTTTGTGAAAGTATTTTTCTTTCCTCTAATTTATCTCTTAATCTTTTGGTATATATTGTGTCTGGAAATTCTAGGCTTTTTGCATAATAGTAACGATACATAATTTCTTTCTTATTCTCAATAGTCCACTTTTCTTTGGCCTATCAGTATTTGTGATTTTTGTGGACTGTTACTTCCTTCTACAACGGGGGGGGGGGGGGGGCATCCTCCCCCTGGGCCTGGCCTAGCACCATTGTAGGAACGTTTCTGTATTTTCAGTATTCTACACTGTCATTTTTTTCCAGTCCTAGCACCAGTGCATCTACCAGGATTGGACACTTTTTATTCTGGGTCTTGTTCACCCAGCTATCTTTTTTTTATTTTTGTCCTACTTCTGTCCATGATATATGCTATATAAAATACAGTCTATATATCAGTGTCATCTTGGTGAGATTTTGTGAAAAATGGGGTCCACCACATGAAGGTACTCACCAAGACATGAAGATAAATTCAGTTTCAACAATACTACTCTCATTTACTTGCTGACTTATCATCGCTCCATTCGGACCCTAGCTGAGAGAGTTTCTCAATGATTCCTTAGTGAGGAATTGTGTCAAAGGCCTTGACTATGTCAAGATAGGCAGTTTGTACTGCTTTGCCCTCATCCAAGGCTTTGGTGACATTTTCAAAGAAGTCCGCCGGGTTTAATAAGCAAGCTCTACCCTTGATGAAACCAAACTGGATAGGGTCAAGAGTTCAGAGGACGTCTATGTCCTTATTCATAAGGTGCATGATGATTCTTTCCATGGCCTTGCACATAAGAAGGCTTATTGGTTAATAGTCTCCAGGGTTGGTTGATGGACCCCCTTTGTGTATAGGGATTACTGTTACTGATCTCCACTCTTCCTGAACAAAGCCAGTGTGCAGGTTATGGTTAAAGACAGTGCTGACTGGATCCACTAAGTCTTGTTTTAGATTATTTAATAAGCAGCCTGGGATATTATCTGATCTTATAGAGTCCATTTTTTTAGCTTTGTAGAGCACTTATATGACCTGTTCTTTGGAGATACTCAGTAGAGGACTGGCATCATGAAATACCTTCGGGCAGTGGCGGCTGGTGACTTCAAATTGAACGGGGGCTGCAGGAGACAGCTGAATGGGTGGGGTCAATGGGAAGCAGGTGTGACCAACTAGAGAGGGGAGGAGCTATGCTCAAAACCACAAAAACTGGAACTTTAATTAAATATGCTGCCCTGGGTGCCAAACCATCATTATGAGAGTCCAATCAAGACAAAATGAAGTGTAGAAGAAAAAAAATATTTCAATGCATTGGCTGCATGACAGCTTACTTAATATCTAGATGGAATCAAAAAGGTTATGAGGCATGAAAAAATAAATTACTTTTTAAATACATTACTGGAATGCCAGTCAAAATAAAGTATAAGAAAAACAAGCAGCACTCAACTCAAACCACTTCTCCTTGTACTGCAGTTTTAATTATAATTTGTATTCAGCTTTATAAAATTACCAAGTAACATGCTGAAAGTAGCAATCTTTGTGTTACCCCACTTGTAAAACTGTTTCTTATCCAAAAGGCAACCACGAAACGAAACAATCGCCACCAGGAAGTCAGCCAAAGCTCTTTATTTCAAAACCAGCCACGATAAAACATGTAAACGCCTTAATCCTCTGATAACGGACAGTATGCGTTTTCGTCAGATTCTCGACTTCTTCAGACAATCAGTACATTCAATTAACACAGTATATATAACGTTGACCATCAATTGATTAATTGAAATTATTCCGTTAAGCCAGAAGTTGAACAAAAGTCTCACAGTACAAATCCGCTTAACTTCTAAAATTCAGAAAGCCCAAACTTTTCTAAGAAGAAACTTTACTGGTGTCATGCAAGATACAAGTAAATCCAATGTTTTCGGTACCAGAAAGTGAAAAGAAATCCTTCTTTGAGAGGAGGAGGGACTGTTATTCAGACTTCTTTTTTCTATCCAGATAGAATCTTGTATACAAATGGAATCTTCTTACACAAATGGCAGTAAGCCAAGGTCTGATTGATACAATCTCTGATGTACACAAATGGAGTCTACGTACTATACACACAGCACTCTGTACCTGAGTATGATAAACTCCATTCCGTATGCACTCTGTACCTGAGTATCTTGATAAAATCCATCCTGTCACAGTTGGATAAACTCCATCTGTACATGGTCTGTCTGATAATCCATCCTGTTCTGTGTTCACGCCGGAAAGCACACTTCAGTTTCCTGGCTCCTTCCTGTGTGTGCTCATTGACTGCAAAGCTTGCAGTCCGATCCCCTTCCAGTTTATGTGGTTAGAACTGCATAGACGTCTGGGGCATCAACAGTCTGCTGTCTTCTTTTTGAATCTGGTCTGGTAAGGCAGCAGTCCAGATTCACTTTCTATGTGCAGGTTAAGGTTGTACCATTCTGGTTGACAGTTGGGGGGGGGCTGCAATCCTGTAGCTCGATATCACAAGCTGCCACTGCCTTGTGGTATGGCTGGTGGGGACAGGGGGTGAAGTTATTGCCAAATCTGTCAGCTAAAAGGATGGCAATTTCCTCAGGTTTAGTGTGGGTGGTACTATCCATTATAAGTTCAGCACACAGCTGGGCATTCCCTTTTAGGTTTCAGACATAGCTAAAGAATGCCTTATGATTGTCTTAAGCTAAGGATGCTAATTTAGAATTGTAACTAGCCTTAGAGGACTTTACAAGATTTCTGATTTGTTTGTTCAAGCTGTGGAGAATATTATTCTTTTGTTAAGTTTCCACTTGTTTTTAGATATCAGTTTCTTTCTTTTGTTATATAACTTACTTAAACTAACAGTCCACCAGGGTGGCTTGTTTTTTTGAGGGAGGACCTGGTTTTGGTCCTGCCAGGTACAGCCAAGTCAATACATTTGATTAACTGGCTATATAGGACAGTTTTGTACTCCTCTACATAGGTGTTATTGTTCATGCTAACAGGGGCTTTTAAACTTTTTATACAATCTCTTATTAGGTTATAGCTTGCTCAGCCCCTTGTGGGGATACAGACCAAGTGTTCCAGGGCATTTGAATTAACAAAGTCCAGGAACCTCAGAGTGATTGTGTTTCTGCTCATGTAAGTCACCCAATCAATGGAAAGATAGTTGAAATCTCCCATGACCAAGATGTTTGGCTGTATAGTGAGTGACTCTAGCAAGTCCAGGTAGGCAGTGTGCTTCTTCTGGTTCATGGTTGGGGACTGGAAATTATGTGGTAGGGTACTTTACCTATAGTTATTTGGACCTAGAGTAGCTCAACAGAGTCGTACTGTTTTACCAGTCTTGAGGTGTATTTGGATTTAATGAAGATAGATACACCTCCATCTTTGGTTCTTTCACATTCATTTTGGGGTTTGAATGTGTGAAAGGCATTGTAGCCTTGTACAGCTGGGGTGCTCTCAGTGGTCTTGAATCAAGTTTCAGTGACTGCACAGATGTCAGCATCTTCCAAGGTGAGGAATGCTTACAGGGAGTGTGGTTTACTGTTTAGGCTCCTAGCATTTAGCAACATGACCTTGAGTTTGTTCCTAGCAGATTTCTTTACATCATAAGTTTTGTTATTTGGACATTGCCTAAAAAACGCACTATGGGGGAGGCAAGCATCTTTACCAGTATCCAAAAGCCTTGAGGAAACAGATGAAGCCTCTCTGGCAAAGCAAGGTGGTCTGTTGACCATGTCTTCCCAGGCTGACAGATACTGGATCCCCCTGGAGTGACACCAGAAGATAAGTCAGTTATTGAAATTGATCATTGTTGTATGCATTGTGGTATCAGCCTAGGTGAAGGTAGAATGCTTCTTAGGGGTAGGGGCATACCTGCTTGGGAAACATAATCTGAAAGTTCAGTCATGTCTTTCTTCATATAGTCCAGAGAGGTACGACTCAAATCATTCACTCCAACAAGTACTATGACAAAGTCATAACAAGAGCTATTGTTGACTGACTTGAGTGCGTGTGTGATTTGATGGATCCTGGCACCTGACAGGCAGCTGACTGTGACCTTCGCCTTGTCCAACCTGGTGAGGGAGACATCTGTGTGTCTCACTATTGAGTTATCTTTGACCAGGCCATTTGGTTTTTGAGGTGTTTTGCCTTTGGGGTCAATTGTTGAGACACTGATATGTGTGTTGTTATGTGTAGTGGTGTATTCTGTCAGTGTACCAGTATGTGTGGGATGTTTGCACTTGGGAGGTCTCTGGTCTTTTGGTAGACTCTTAGTGAGCACCTCCGCTTATGTGGATTTATGTGTCTTGACCTTATTCTGTATGAGGGGAGATGTGTGTGAGCTGGCAACCTGTTTGACGTCTTGTTTATTGTTATGTGAGAGAACTAATTCTAGTTACATGGTGTAATTACATCTCTCACATACTGTATTTGTTTGCTTTAGGAGCAACTGGTTGTCAGTGTACATGAGGCAATTGTCCATAGTAGCAGTAAATTCTTATGTACTAGTTTGTGAGAGGACAAATTAGATCAGCGATTGCTGTGGGATCAATAAAGGGACTTATTCTATAGAAGATCAGGGATGAAAAGTGGGGTGACATTGGTCAGTGCTCATTTAAGATGCCTAAAGTGCAAAAGGACACAGTTGAGTTGCCCACCAAACAGCAGGGAAGCCTGGGTGGGTTTCACTGACTGGTATTTAATGAAAAAAGTGATTTTTGACATTTGTATTTATACAGGGCAAGGCTATGCACAAACATGAGGTGAATTTAACAGTTTTAAAGTAGTCTGCCAATAGGAAATCACATAATGATCCTTCCTCCAGCAATCCCCAGCTCAGACAAGGCTATATCTATACTTGTCTGCTACAAGGGTGGAGGAGAGCCCTTCTTAATGAAACAAGGCAGGATTTGAGTTCAAGTGTATGAAAAACAAGCTAGATTCAGCAAATCTTGATCTAGTCTATCGTAAATGCAATATTTCAGTGCAAAACAAGTACAGATAATGAAGCAGGCACAAAAAGTGAAACAGTCAAAATGCACAAATTTATGCAGTAAAATACCAAAATACAGTTGAAAAAGTGCAGACAAAACTCCAAATAAACTATATTTCTTGTACATAATTTTGGCAAAGGACCCCAAATGCAGAGCAGCTCTGGTTAATTCTTCTAAGTGATAGCATAGGTAATTTTAAAGCTCCTCAACCCCAAAAACATGGAGGTACACAAATGCCCTGTACAACCTCTTAAACAACTGCATGGATACAGCAGTATCTGACCGAACTAAACACAGATCTAGCCAGAAAAAAAAAAATCACCCTAGAGGACCCCTGGCATAAATAGACTATACAAAAGAAGTAAGAAATTCCTATCTGGAAGTAAGTGGGAGGGTGCAAAACAGAGGAAAAAATCCCTCATTAGTCTCAACAGGCAAATCAGGGGAACTAATCAAGTCTTCAAAAGCTAAATATGAGACTGAAATAGCCTCCAAAGCAAAAGATAAACACAAATCATTTATAGATTCATAGGTGTTTACTAGGCTAACGGCCATAAGGACTTTTTTAAGCCTAGCCGTGCATCCCAAATCTCTGACAAGTTCTGATAACCTTGATAAGTGTAAGTATGGGCCTGGGAGATGAACCATTTACAGGTTACATCTGTCAATTAGAGACATAGGAGCCAAACCAGGGATGAAATTCCAGTTTCCCATCCAATTGTCCAAGTTGCACTTGAATTGGGTTAGGGAGGAGTTTCTGCTTCACATGGATGGGGGGCCTGTCCATAGATGCAGTAGTCTCTGGGATACATACATATCTCTCCAGCAGGTCCTATTTATATCACAGGCAAGGTTTAAGTCTTTATAACAGGTAATTCTGGTGTTGTTTCTTCTTCTTCTTCTTTCGGCTTTTCCCGGTTAGGGGTCGCCACAGCGGATCACCTTGTCCATTCATGATTGGCAGTGGAGTTTTACGGTGTTGAGTTGCTAGCCCGGCACCCAACCTCCCACAGAAGGCACACACATGCACACACTCACACCTAGGGCCAACTTAGAGTGTCCAATCCACCTGCAGCATATCTTTAGGATGTGGGAGGAAACCGGAGCACCCGGAGGAAACCCACACAACCACAGGGAGGACATGCGGACTCTGCACAGAAGGCACCCCAGCTGAGGATTGAACCAGAGAACCACTTGCTGTGAGGTGGCAATGCTAACCACTGCACCACCATGGCTGCCCAATTCTGGTGCTGTTTGTTTTGTGGCTATACAGGAGGTCTATCAGAGTGGGGTCTGATAATGCCCGATATGCCAGGCATAGTTCTCCCCTCAAAAGCCTGTAGGAGACTGAATACAGGGATAGGACCTTGAGGGAGCCAACATAGGACATTTTACTTATGCCCTGTATTCTTTTAGTGAGAAACCTCTGTGGACATTCCAATTGTTGGATAAGCCTGGTTATGTACATACGAAAGGGGGCATTGTACTCAATGATAGGTCTGATGAATGCCGAATACAGTGAAACAGTGACTTCCTTGGATTTAGATGCCATACCTTTGTTTAAAAGTTGTGCAACACAGAATGATTTCCTCACTACTGTAGATACATGATGATCAATGACTAGATTACTATCTGTGTGTGTCCCTAAGTCCCGAACTACTGGGTCAACTCTAAGGGCTGTGTTGTCAATATGATAGTTACCAGGGATGGATGACTTCTCAAAGGATACTATTATACATTTATTGGCATTTAGTTTAAGTCCGTGGCTCTGACACCAGTTGTTTGTCTGTGTCAGCCCCTCCTGGAGAACATTTGTGTCAGTGTGAGATTCAATGCCAGCTGCTAATTTGCAATCATCTGCAAATTTATTAAGCTGGAGACCACTGACAGTGGCCTTGACTTCTGAGAAGTAAACACCAAAAAGGAGCTGTCCAAGGACTGATTCCTGAGGGACTCCACTTGTGACTGGCCTCTTTGTAGAGGTGGACTCCCCACTTCTAGCTTCCTGGGTCCTGTCTGTGAGCCAGTTGGCTATTCATTGGGTAACATATGGTTTTGTTCCTAACTCCATGAGTTTGTCAACAATGCCAGAGTGGGGTATTGTGTAAAATGCCTTAGCCAGGTCAAGACAGGCAATGTGAATGATTTTGCCCTCATCCATTGATTTGTTGACCTTCTCAAAGAAGTCCACCAGGTTGAGTAGGGATGATCTGCCCTTGACAAAACCAAACTGGGTTGGTCCAGTGTCTGGAGGATTACTATATCTCTACTGTCCATCTCCATGATATTCTTTCCATGACATTACATATAAGACTAATGAGACTTATGGGTCTGGAGTTTTCAGGGTCTGTAGATGGCCCACCTTTGTGCAGAGGAATGACTGTTGCCTTTCTCCATTCAACCTGTTTGGAGGCTACAGTTAAATAGTAATTCCCCAGGCTCTGATAGGTCATGCTTCATGCTATTTAGAAGGCATCCTGGGGTATTGTCTGAGCCCATTGATACAGTGTTCTTGGTCTTAGAGAGAGCATTAAAGACCTGTTTCCTAGATGATATTTCTTGAGGGAAGGTTGAGGGGGAGAGATGGCTAATGTTGGAGCTGAATTTATCAGTCAGGAGCTTTTCTATGTCTTCTGGCTCTGTATAGGTGGCTCCATTTACAATGAGCTCTGCACACAACTATGTATTGCCTTTGAGGTTTCGGACATAGCTAAAGAATGCTTTGTGGTTGTCCTTGGCCTGGGAGGCCAAACCTATCTCAAATTTGGCTTTGGTAGACTTTATATGTCCTCTAAATTCTTTGTTTATTTTGATGAGAGTGCTTTTATCCTACTGGGTGCTGCACCTCCTAATTTTTGCCACGATTTTATTCCTCTTGTCATACATCCAATTGATTTGACATTCCACCAGGGTGACTTGTTTTTTGAGTTAGTTCTGTACTTCTTCATGGTGGGTACAGCTGCCTCTCTGCATCTATTAACATGCATGTACAGGGTTTCTGTGAACAATTCTGCATAATCAGCAGTGTTCTCAGGGTTTATGGGGGCTTGAAATTTTGCCAGGTTCCCACTTAATAGCAGGAGGTTAGCCTTGGAATAGTTCCTGACTATTCTAGGTTTAGCTGGGGGTCCAGGTTTTATTTTTACTTCAAAGAAGACCATTTTATGGTCTGACCTTACCAGGGAAGGCATCACAGTATGGTATGTGCAGCAGCCTCCCATATTAGTGTGGACCAGATCCAGTACGGTTGCACTCCTGGTTGGTGTATTGACTATCTGGTCCAGGGAGTTTGTGTTTACAAAATACAGGAATCTCTGTGCATGTAGGTTTGGTGTCATATAGTATTCCCAATTAATAGTGAGGAAATTAAAATCACCCATGAAAACAGTGTTGGGTTGGATGGTTAGTGTTTCTAATAAGTTTAAATACATGGTATGGGTTTCCTGGGTCACAGAGGGGGGCCTATAGCTTGCAAGAAGTGATATTGGATTTTGCCTATGGTGATTTGAACATGGAGCAGCTCAAGTGCATTTTCCTGTTTGACCAGCCTTGAAGTATATTTATCTTTGATGTAAATAGGGATACCACCACCTTTAGCCCCTGCCTGTGAAGTAGCTGGCCTAAAGGTTTGAAAGGCATTATAACATAGCACTGTTGTTGTGTGTTCAATGGCTTTAAACCATTTCTCAGTGACTGCACAGATTTCAGCATTCTCTAAGATAAAGAGAGCTTCTAGGGAGTGGAGCTTTTTGTTTAGACTTCTAGCACTGAGCAGTAATGCATTTAGATTTTCTTGATTTTGATTTTCTATGTCTGAAGTACTTTCAGCTTGGCATTTCCTAAAAAAGGCACTATGGGGTAAGACAATTTTTTAGCTAATATTCGAAAGCATAGAGGGGAGAGGTGCAGACCATCCATGACAAAGCAGCATGGTCTGTTGACTATCTCCTTCCATGCTGACAAATATTGCATCCCCTAAGAATGACACCAGACACTAAGCCAATTATTAAAGTCAATCATCTTTTGTTTGCATTGTGGTATCATCCTTGGAGAATGTAAAATGCTGCTCAATGCTAGTGTCAGACCAGCCTGAGACATGTATTCCTAGATCTCCATGATGTCCCTCTTCATATAGGCTAGGGAGGTATATCTCAGGTAATTTACTCCCACATGGACTATGACTGAGTCATATTGGTAATTGTGGTCCCTGAGTGAGTGTGTAATGTGGTAGATCCTATCCCCTGATAAGCAACTGACTGTGACTTTCTCTTTATTCATCCTGGTAAGAGGGACATCAGTGTGTCTCACAATGGAATTTCCAATGACTAAAATGCTGGATTGTGTGGTGGCTTGCTTTATGGGCTTAGAGGTAGAGGGTCCTTGATATGTAGCTCTATGTGTTGATGTAGGTGTTGTTTTGAAAGAGTGCATCTTGGGCTGCTGAGGGTATTTGTTTTGTGTACATCTTCTAGGAGGTCTTTGTGATTTGGGAAGGTTACATTTAAGTGCCTCAGCATATAGGTTCATAGGTTGGTATTAGACTACCAGCCCTAGGGCCTATACAAGCCTAGCCATAACAATTCCCTGGCTATTTCTTCCCACAGTATTTATTTCCCTAGACTCTTGTCTAGCAGGGCGACTGACGTGATGCCCGGGTTGAATTTTCTATCTCCTATCCAATCATCAAGGTTCCTTTTGAAGAGGGTCTAAGAGGCACTCTGCTTGACATGTATGGGCAGTCTATTCCAGAGTCTGGGGAGTCTCTGGGTCAGGAACCTATCCCTCCAACATATTTTGTTTATTGTGATGGCAAGGTTTAGATCCCTGGAACATGTGTCTCTGAGGGATTGGAATTTCTTTAAGTGTAGCATGTCCAACAGCTCTGGGTTTGACATGGCCTTGTATGTTAAGCAGAGATTGCCTCTGAGCAGATGATATGCGACAGAGTATAGGTGGAGTTTTTTTAGATGGTCAGCATAGGGCACCTGCTTTAGGCCTATGATTCTTTTAGTGAGGCATTTATGCGGCCTTTCTAGTTGTTGCAGATGTCTTGAGAGGTACATACCAAATGGGATATTGTATTCTTTAATGGGTATAATGAGGGATGAGTACAGTGGGACAATGACCTCCTTTTTCCTGGATGAAAAGCCCTTAGTGATGAGGTGTGCCACATAGAAGGATTTTCGGACTGTTGTGGCGATGTGGTTATCGAAGGTGAGACCACTGTCCACCTGCATCCCTAAGTCTCTTATCACACTTTCAGTGTTTAGTGCACTGCCACCTATGTGGTAATTCACTGGTACATGTTTTTCCCAAAGGGGATAACTATACATTTCTTGGCACTGACCTTGAGCCCATGGCTCTGGCACCAAACATCTGTTTCTGTAAGGCCCTTTTGTAGAATATCCACATCATTTGGGGATTCAATAGTGACTCCCAGTTTGCAGTCATCTGTGAACTTTGTTAGCCAAAATCCCTTAGTGTTGGCCTGTACTTCAGAGAAGTAGATGCCAAACAAGAGCGGTCCCAGGACTGAACCCTGAGGTACTCCACTTGTCACTTGTCTGGAGCTGGATTTGGAGTTGGCTACTTTAACAGTATGGGTTCTGTCAGTAAGCCAGTTGGCAACCCATCAAGTGACGTAGGGATTAATGCCCTGCTTAGTAAGTTTATCTATGATTCCAGAGTGGGGGATGATGTTGAAGGCCTTGGTGAGGGCCAGATAGGCTGTGTGGACCATGTTACCCTTGTCTACAGCTCTGGAGACTGATTTGAAGAAGTCAATCAGGTTCAGGAGACAAGATCGGCCCTTCACTAACCCAAACTGCATGAGGTCCAGTGTTTGAAGTTGCCAATGTTTTTGTTTATAAGTTCCATGATAATGCATTCCATGGCCTTGCAAATCAGGCTCATCAGACTGATAGGGCAGTAGTTCTCGGGATCCAAGGTGGATCCCCCCCCCTTGTGGAGTGGGATAACTGTAGCTGTGCACTACTCAGTGGGCATGAAGCCTGAGGTGAGGCTGTGATTAAACATGACACTTAGGTGAGGTGCCAGTTCATATTGTAGTTCATGTAGTGCACAGCCTGGGATGCTGTCTGGTCCCATGGATGCTGTATTCTTATCTTTGTAGAGTGCGTATTTTACCTGTGTGGCCGTTATTACCAGAAATTGGCAATCTTTCTGTATTGAGTTGGGCCCTTTAGGGGGTGAGATGAGGGGGTGAGGTTTGCACTGAATCGATCTGCCAGGATATTGGCAATATCCTTGGGATTAGTATATTTAATGCCATTCTGCTGTAGCTCAGAGCAGATCTGAGCATTGCCATTTAGATTCTTGACATAGCTATAGAATGCCTTGTGGTTGTCTTCGGAATCTTTGGCAATCTTTTGCAACTAACAGCGGGCAAAACTGCCTTTCAGTTTGTAGCCTGCTACAGAACACCCTCCCTATTACAAGAACCCAACTTGGCATTCCTTAGAACACTGGAGAATACGAAGGTCTCTCCAAACACTATGTTAATGGGTGACTTCAACTACCCAAACATTGACTGGGAAAACTACTCAAACCCAAACACCCTCACCCAACGGTTCCTTGAATTCATAAACTCTAATGCAATGGAACAACTGGTCACCACTCCCACAAGAGGGAGCAACATACTGGACCTGGTCATCACCAACATGGGGACTCTATGTTCCACACCAGAGGTAAACCCCTCATTGGTAAGATCAGACCATAAACAAATTTCCCTGGACATCCATATCCTGTCCCCACCCCCAGCCAAGGAAATCACTGTAAAGAATTTCTCAAAAGCCAACTTTGCACTTCTCAAGACTGAGGTGGAATCCTTCAAAGCCCCTGGGCCAGAGGATAATACAGCCCAATCCACAGAATCCTTTACAAATGCATTCTATGAGCACCTGCAGGAATGCATGGATCATGCTATCCCAAATAAAACCAAGACTCACTCCTCCAAAAACAGGAGACTGGTCTGGTGGACCCCGGCCATAAATAAGCTATACAACAGAAGGAGGAAGCTACTACATGACAGAGCAAAATCCCAAAAAGGGAAGGCATCTCTGATCAGTATTAGCAAGAAACTTTGATCCCTCATAAAATCATCAAAGGCCAGTTTCGAAAGAAAAATTGCCCTAGACACTAAAGATAATCACAAGGCCTTCTTTAGTTATGTCAGAAACATGGGCGGAAACTCCCAGATATGCTCTGAATTGTTGCATAACGGTACAAACTATACTGAACCTACAGACATAGCCAACATCCTGGCAGACAGATTCAGTGCAAACTTCTCCCCACCTCCCCCCCAAAGGAGCAAACGCCTATCCCAACTGAATGTAACCTCCCTGACATCACAGATGCACAGGTGAAAGCTGCCCTCTCCAAAGCAAAAAACACAGCATCTATGGGACCGGACGGTGTCACAGGCTGTGTCTTACATGAGCTCCAAGAAGAACTTAACCCTCACATTAAGTCACTGTTCAAACTTAGCCTTACTACAGGATATGTACCCAAAGTATGGCGTACAGCTACAGTGGTCCCACTCCACAAAGGTGGTGCCAAAACTATTGCCCCATAAGCCTGACTAGTCTGGTCTGTAAAGCTATGGAGCGTATTATCATGGAACTCATAAACAAAGACATTGGGAGCCTCCAGACACTGGACCCTACCCAATTCGGCTTTGTTAAGGGCAGATCTTGCCTCTTAAACCTAGTTGATTTCTTTGAAACAGTTACCAAAGCCATAGATGAGGGCAAGGTAGTCCACACAGCCTACCTGGACCTCGCAAAAGCCTTCGACACAATACCCCACTCGGGCATCATAAATAAGCTTACTAGCTTAAATATCAACCCCTATATCACAAGATGGGTTGCAAACTGGCTCAGAGATAGAACCCACATGGTCAGAATCACAGGTGCCATGTCCGAATCTAAACCAGTTACAAGTGGCATCCCACAGGACTCAGTTCTGGGACCTCTCTTGTTCGGTATATACTTCTCTGAGGTTCAGGCTAACACAGGGGGATTATGGCTGACAAAGTTCGCAGATGACTGCAAACTGGGGGCCATAATCGAATCTCCAGCTGACACAAGCATCCTCCAAAAGGGTCTCACAGAGACGGATGCTTGGTGCCAGAGCCACGGCCTCAAGCTAAATGCTAAAAAGTGCATAGTCATCCCCTTTGGGAAAAACAAGATGCCCACAAATTACCACATAGGTGGTAATCCATTAAGTACGGAAGAAGTAATTAGAGATTTGGGGACCAACGTAGATAATAATCTCTCCTTTGATAATCATGTTACCAAAGTGGTTAGAAAGACCTTCTGTATAGCCCACCTTATCACGAAAGGGTTCGCATCTAGATCAAGAGAGATCATCGTGCCCCTCTACTCGTCACTCTTCAGGCCCATAATTGAATACAATGCCCCTTTTGGGATGTACCTTACCCAACACCTGCAGCAACTGGAGAGACCCCAAAAGTACCTCACCAAGAGGATCATGGGATACAAACAGATGTCCTATGCAGCTCGACTAAAGAAACTCCAGCTCTACTCAGTTGCTTACGACCTACTCAGAGGTGATCTATGCCTGACGTAAAAAGCCATGTCAAACCCAGAATTAATGGACATGCTCCACCTCAAAAAATCCAAGTCCCTTACAGCTACACGCTCCAGGGACCTAAACCTCAGCACAAAAATAAATAGGACATGCTGGAGGGACAGATTCATTTCCCAGAGGCTCCCCTTACTCTGGAATAGAATCCCAATTCATGTTAGACATAGCCCCTCGCTGACCCTCTTCAAGCAAAATTTGGACGCCTGGATGGGAAATCGCAAATTCACCCCTGGGATCTCTCCTGTGTCCCCGCTAGACAGAGGCACAGTAAACTAATCTTAAAAGGGTACCTTCTGTGACCTACTTTACAGAGGCACAGTAGGCTAATCTAATAGGGAGGCGGAAGCCAAATACACTCTGGCTAGGTTTATGAATGCCCTAGGGTAGATAGCCTAGTATCTACCTATGAACCTATTACTAGCTTTGGAGGATTTTATGAGGGATCTCAGCTTCTTACTGAGGCTGGTAAGGGAGTTTTTTTTAATCATGGGATTTTCCTCTTTTCTGCAACAGTTTCTTCCTTTTGTTGTAAATTTTATTTATGGCAAGGGACCACCAGATTGGCTTCCTTTTTTGGAGGAGAGCATCTTGGTTCTATTGGGGATGGCGTGATTCATGCACATGTGGATGTGCTCATACAGTGCCTTAGTGTAGGATTCAGCAGTTGAACTTTCAGTTCCCGTCTGCATGGGTGTCATGAAGTTTGTCACTTCTGACTTGAGTAGCATGAAGTTGGCCGTGGAGAAGTTTTTTACCAAGGTTTCCTTACTGGGGAGTGGGGGTTGGGATGTGGATGTCAAGGGTGATTAGCTTATGGTCAGACCTGACCAACAAGGGAGTGACCATAGGTGTGGAGCATCAGTTTCCCATGTTGGTAATGGCCAGGTCTAGGATATTGGAGCCCCTGGTGGGACTAAGAATTAGTTGATCCAGGGCATTGTAATTTATGAATTCCAAGTACCGCTGGGCAAAGGTGTTGGTACACGAGTAGTTTTCCCAATTAATGGCAGGGTAGTTGAAATCACCCGGCATTACGGTGTTTGGTTGTATCTTAATATTTGCCAGTATGTTTAGAAAGGTGTAGTGAGAATCTTGGGGCATGGTGGGGGATCTGTAGCAAGCTAAAATTTGGATTGCAGTCTTACCTAGTGTTAGTTGCACCTGGAGAATTTCAGACACATTGTGTGGGGCAACTAGCCTGGTGTTGTGAATATCCTTGGTGAATATGGACACTCCTTCACCTTTAGTGTTTTGGTCCTGGTTTGGTGGCTGAAAAGTGTGGTAAGAGTTGTAGCCTGGTATTGCAGGGGTGCTCTCTGGAGCCTTGAACTGGGTCTCACTTACTGCACAGATATCGATGTTCTCCATTTTTAGGAGTGCCTCGAGAGGGTGCATTTTGAGGTTTAGACTTCTATCATTGAGTAGCAGTACCTTCATATTTTGCATACTTGTACCTGTTATGGTGGTGGTTTTGTCCTTTGAACTTTGCCTAAAAAAGGCACTATAGGGGTGGCAAGAGCTTTAGCCAGTAACCTGAATCCCAGGGGCAACAGGTGCAGACCATCTCTGACAAAGCATCGTGGTCTGTCGATCATGTTGTCCCAGGCAGACAGATACTGGATCCCCTTTGAATGACACCAGAAGCTTAGCCAATTGTTGAAGTCAATCATTTTGTCCTTATACTGTGGTATCATTCTGGATGAAGGCAGGATGCTACTCAGGGTTAGGGTCATACTTGCCTGGGCCACATGATCCGAGAGCTCTTCCATGTCTCTTTTCATGTAGTCCAAGGAGGTACGTCTCAAGTCATTCACTCCAACTTTGACAATAACAGAGTCATATTTGTACTTGTTGTGGAGTGACTTGAGTGCATGCATTATGTGTTGGATCCTGGCACCCAACAGGCAGCTGACTGTAATTTTCTCCTTGTTCAGCCTGGTGAGTGGAACATCAGTGTGCCTGACTATAGAGTCACCTATGACTAAAGTGTTGGGTACGTTGTCTTGCCTTGGGGCTGTTGTTGGGTGGCACACTGGTGTTGTGAGCTATATGACACTTTGGTTGTGATTGGTGTTTGTTTGCGTTTCAGCTTCAGAGGTTCTTGTTGCTTTGGCAGGTTACCATTAAGGGCCTCCACATATGTGGGTTTGGTGTTGCTATGTGTGGTTATTGGTGGTGTGGGTTTAGAAGGTCTATGTGTTGCTTGAGGTGTAGTGTGGGTGTTAGCCTTCTCCTCTTGACTGGCTAGCACAATCTTGGGTGGAGAGATCTTTGCTTCCAGTTTGGCTATGTAAGTGCATCTCTTGCAGGTTGTAGTGTTGGGTGGTAGGAGGAGAGAGTTGTCTGTTTACATGAGGCAATTGCTGCATTGCCCCAGTATGCCCAAATTCACCAGATGGACAGTAGAAATCACCAGAAGCTGACCCTTGGACATGCCTGGTTTGGTGTTTATTTATTTATTTTTTTTTGTAAAGTGCAAGAGCTGTTTTCCTTTACCTTAGCAAGGTACTTTGCAATTATAGGCTGTTTAGTGCCTACAATTAATTTCTCCTTATTATCAAGGAGATTTGAGTGCTTGTATCAGTTTAAGACTTCCTAGTGCTTTCCTTCAGGTTTTAAAGCAAGTGCTAGTCACAGGGATGCTTAAAGTTAAGATGAATGGTTTATCCTAACCCTGTAGTGTGCACTACAGGAGTTAGTGTGAAAGTAGGTAACTTAAGTTTTACCTGTCTAAAAAGTTAAGTTTTAGTTGATAGTCACTATTTTTAAAACAGCAAGATAGATTGAAAGGGAGTGGTCACTTTTGTATTCTGGTACTGTGGAATACAGTAGGATGGCCAATAAATTTAAATAGTTGAAGGGGAGTGATTTCACAGAATGATAATTTTGTGCTTACTCACACAAGCCAGTGAAAACATAGAGGAAATGAGATATAAGGTCAAATTAACATAAGGGGAAGGCAGCTAGAAAGACAGTGGTGTTTAAGAACACTACATTAATTGGGTCAGAGGGTGGGGAAAAAATTTCTGCCTGACTCGCAAGAGAGAGAGAGCTGTGGTCTGTTTTCAAGTTTTAATATGCAGTTAAAAGCAGAATACAAGTAAAACACAAGGTAAATAAAACAAATCACAGTATTCAAAATAGAAAAAGGCAATAAAGTAATACAACAAATAAAAAGCAAGCTAACCTTTCACTCACAGCAAAGTGTAGCAAAGTCTGGGTGAGCCTTTCTAGTTGTTGTTGTCTTTCGGCTTTTCCCGGTTAGGGGTCGCCACAGCGGAACTCTGGTCCGCAAATGATTGTCAGTAGATTTTGATGAACGCCGAGGTGCCAGCTCAATGTTCAACCAAGGCACACCCATTTACGCATGTCTTTCGAACTCCCACCCAACCGTGGGGAGGACATGCAGACTCCACACAGAAGGCACTCCCCGCACTCCAGCTGAGAATTGAACGAGAGAACCTCTTGCTGTGAGGCAACAACGCTACCGCTGCACCACCTCAGATGTCTGGGTGAGCCTTTCTAGTAAAGCTCTGAAATGTTTTATTTTATCCCCTACTCATATGTGAGTTGATATGTCTGGTTTGAATTGTGCGTGATGGATGAAGTGTGTGTACTACTAACAACCTTATTGACATTAAGAGTACTTTTATGTGAGAGCTTTGCCTCCAGTGACATTGTGTAAATACATCTCTCACATGCAGTATCAGTTTGTTTGAGAATTAGCTGGTTGTCAGTAAACATGAGGTAATTTCCACCAAGCCAGTAATGGAGACAGTAGGAAATTTCATATCCATGGCAACAGACCCTTTTTTATTGATTAGACAGTTGAAGTGAGAATATCAATCACTGTCAGGAGTATCTGGTTAGCAACTATGGGGACAGTGCTTGTCACTGCAAATTAGTTGTCCTATGTGCAACTAAGTGTTGGAGAAATTCCAATTATGCTTTTACAGGAAAAATGTCACTCAAGGTGTCTGAGTCTATACAGAGCATTGCTAAACACTTGAGGAGGAAACTAATAGATAGACCCCGGAAATTTAAGGAAGACGTATTTAGGCATATATTCTGAAGTTAGAAACAAATCAGGCAGCACTTACTGAAAACAAAGAATTAGCTTGTAAGAATGAATAAAAGAGGGGAGTTGCATGAATGGCTACTGCCTGGCTACTACTAATACTGGTCTCACCACAGCTTCCCTCTGTTGGGATCCAATGCTCCTTTGCTTCTTCTCTCACCAGAAGCAAAATGTTAGCACCAATCCCAAGATGAGAAGCAGGTCAGAGCCTGTTTGGTGATCCAGAATCTTGTCCCAGATGATGCAAGGGTCTGTTGGCTTGTAACCTTTTCCTTGTAGATGCCTTGAATACCAAACAGAACAATCAGAAATGTTATGCACAGACACTCACTCCAACCAGAAACAGGAATCAGTGCATTCTGCCCCTACTCTCACCAGGACCAGAATATAAGCACAGATTCCAAGCTGTCACCTATAAAACAGTTATCAGGCTTTCTGGTGATCAGCAGTCTCCAGGAAATAATGTCCCTGTACTCCTTCTCCCACCAGGAGAAAACAGAATCACTAATTCCACGATGACTACTGAGAGGCAGATTGTGGGCTCTCCAATAACTGGTGGTCTTGCAATAGATGGTAAGATGAAAAAAATGTTTATCCTAAACACTGCAGTGTACACTAAGTGGTTAGATATGAATGTGGTTAACTTAAGTTTTAGCTAAGTGGAGAGACACTATTTTTAAAAGAGCAAGATACATTGAAAGAGGTGGGTACTTTTGTATTCTGGTACTATGGAATACGGTGGGATGGAAAATAAATTTAAATAGTTGAAGGGGAGTGATTTCACAAAATGATAATTTTGTGCTTACTCACACCAGTCAGTGAAAAGAGAGAGGGAAGAAGATAGGTGGTCAAATTAACATAAGGGGCAGACAACTAGAAAGATGGTGTTTAAGAACACAACAGTAACAGGGTGAGAGTATGGTAAAAAATTCTGTCTGAGTCACAAGACACACAGCTGTGGTCTTTTTCCAAGTTTTAAAATGCAATTAAAAGCAGAATACAGGTAAAACACAGTGTAATGAAAACAAATCACAGTATACAAAATAGAAAAAGGCAATAAAGTAATACAAAATACAAGAAATCAAAAGCAAACTAAGCTTTCCCTCACAGCAAGTTGTGGCAGAGTTTGGGTGAGCTTTTCAGCTAGAGCTTTGAAATGTTTTATTTTACCTTTTAAATAGAAGGTTTAGTTCTTAGCCCCACCCCCTCAGTACACAGATGATTAACCTTAACTGACCTGTTCTAACGTCTGTGTGACTCCTTAATTAACCTGTTCTGATTTCTGTCTGACTCACAAGAGACACAGCTGTGGTCTATTTTTAAGTTTTAATATGCAATTAAAAGCAGAATACAAGTAAACATAGTGTAAAGAAACAGATTACAGTATACAAAAATACAAAAAGGCAATAAATAATACAAAGTACAAGAAATCAAAAGCAAACTAACTTTTCCATCACAGCAAGCTATGGCAGAGTCTGGGTAAGCTATTTCAATAAAGTTAGTTATGTTTTTTTTTTGTGTGTGTCCAAAATCTTAAGCGAAACGCTCAGCAGTGTACTGAGTTAGCTATATATGGCACTACCTATGCTGAGTTAGAAGAAATGGCAAACCTACTGGCCAATAAATTCAGCTCAAATTTCACCCCCTTATCACCCCTGGTCACTCCCCTTGAAATACCCCCTACCATTCCTTTGTGTGTTATCAAAAAAGAACAGGTCATCACTGTGCTCTCTAAAGCTAGAAACATGGCATCAGTGGGCTCCACCAGAATCCCAGAGTGGCTATTAAATAGCTTTTAACATGACCTAGTAGATCCACTTGTTTCTCTCTGGGTCTCCAGACAAACTTTGTCTCAGGAGACTGGAGGACAGCAACAGTTATCTCTCTGCACAAGGAGGGAAAATCAATGGCCCCAAGAAGCTACAGACCCGTAAGTCTGACTAGCTGCAAATGCAAGGCTATGGAAAGTATAATCATGGACCTGATTAACAATGACATAGGAAATTTGCAGACTATAGACCCAACCCAGTTTGACTTAATCAAGGGTAGGTCCTACCTGCTCAATCTTGTGGACTTCTTTGAGAAGATGACCAAGACCATGGATGAAGGTAAGTCCTATACCACCTACTTTGACCTGGCCAAGGCATATGACACAATCCCTCACTCAGGTATTATAGATGAATTCATAAAATTGGGCATAAGCCTCTACATCACCAGATGGATAGCCAATGGATATAACTAATGTTGTTAGAGAGGAAGAATCCACATCCAACAAAAGGTCAGTCACCAGTGGAGTACCACAGGGCTCATTGTTGGGCCTCTTCCTGTTTAGGATAAACTTCTCAGATATCAAGGCAAATGTAGATGGACTTTGGCTGATCAAGTTTGATGATAACTGCAAGCTGGAGCAATCACTGACTCCCCAAACTATGTTGATATTCTGCAGAAAGGTCTGATGCAGACTAGTAATTAGTGTCAGAGCCATAGCCTCAAATTAAATATGAAGAAGTGCATAATAATATCCTTTGGGAAATCAAAACCCCCTGCAAATTACTGCATTGACAGCACCCGCCTAAGGGTGGACACAGTGGTGAGACATCTGGGTGCTTAGATAGTAATCTGAACTTTCACCACTATGCATCCACAGTGGTGAGTAAATCTTTCTATGTGGCTCACTTTACAAGTAAGGGCATGGTATCCAGATCTAAGGCTGTCATAGTACCACTGTACTCAGTCTTAATCAGACCAGTTTTTGAAAACAATGCACCCTTTGGCATGTACCTTGCCAGGCAGCTGCAACAGTTGGAGCAGCTTCAGACGTTTCTCACCAAAAAATACCATGTATAAACAACAAGTCCTGTGTGCACCAATTACAGTTCCTGCCACTGTGTTCATTTTCCTCCCAATTACTGAGGGGGTGATCTGTGCTTAACCTACAAAGCAGTGTCTGACCCAGCCCTAATGGAAATGTTGCATATTTGCAAAATTAACTGCATGAGGTTTCCAACTCCAAAGATCTAAACCTGATCTCTGACATGAATAGATCATCCTGGAGAGACTGATATGTGTACCAGAGATTGTCCCTTCTCTGGAATAGGCTTCCTATTCACATTAAGCAGAGCCCTTCCCTGACCATCTTCAAGTGCAATCTGGACCAATGGATGGGAAATTGCATATTCATTCCTGGGGTGGTACCCACATCCCATCCATCTTGTGGATAGAAGCAGCCTGTAAACATTGTCAACAACCCACTTGCTGACCCATGTTATCTTTACTCTAAAGAGAGAAAATTTGGTATATTCTGGATAAAACTGGCTAGACTTTTATGGGTTCTTGAGCCATTAGCGTAGTAATCTCCTATGAACCTATGGACCTACAACTGCTGTTACTTCATCAAAGAAAGTAGCTGCGCTCTTAATACAGCTAAATTGTTGCAATATTTAAGTAATACTAGTAAGGATGATGGGTCTGAAATTAGAAGGGGATGATGTGGTACCTCTCCCCATGAAATGGTAAATCTACCACTTGTTGCCATAGATCAGGGATATGTCCACATTCTAACATAATTTGTTTATCTTGACCCTACATAAAAAGACATCTAGTATGTGGTCTGTTCCCAAGGAATTTGATTTTTTTTCATTTTTTATTTTATTTTTTTACATGGGAGCAGCTATTATATCTGCAGTTATTTAAGGGACATCTCCATCTCTCTATAGCCCTCTGAGATATGTCTGCTTATTGTGAAAGATGCACAAAAATGTTTCTGTATATAAATTTGTTTTGCCATTTCTTCCGCCTGGATACTGGGTAATGACTTCATCACTTTTTATAACATATTATTTTCACAAGTTTCTCATACAATTGTTTTACCTAATTGAAGAATGCTTTATTATCATTTTCTACTGTTTGAGATCAAACTAAGTTCAAAGAGTAAGGTAAGGCAATTTGAAATGAAAGGCAAGTAGTTATTATACTGTGTATAATCTAGACTTGTTTTGTGATTGGCATAATTTTTCAAACGTAAGTACTATACATCTTTTTCTTTTATATTTTTTTTAATATTCTAATTAAATAAAAGAGCTTTTGCTGAATTTGCTTGAATAGTAATGTTTTGCCAGTATCTGTTCCTGAATGGAAAAGCTAGTGCTATCACATAAGTCAATGACAGCATTTTGGGCAGATTTATTAAGGTTAATTGGGACTTTTATTCCAGTTTTCTTTTATAATGTAATTGTTATATATTAGTTTTCATGACTAAAGCATAGGAAGGGTGATTTATTTTAGAAGGAATTTGAGCTATTTCATCAAAGTTTAAGGATGATGTCATTGTGAGCCTTGCTAATTACAGAGGATATAACCATGGGATGGATACAGGCAGATACATTTGTTAGTATATATAAGATACTGCCATCCTTAGGTAGATGTAATATTATGTATTTAACAATATTTGAATAATATTTGGTCATATTTACTTGATGTTCAACAGTTTGTCCAGTCAGCATTTTGTTTAGCTAAAAATCCCATGAGGATTACATTTTCATTGACTTCTACATCCTTGAGATTAGTTGAGAAATACTCATGTTCCATTTATTGTTGTATCAGGACTTTCTGCTTTTAAATTGTTTCATGACTTCTGACATTTAGGTATTCTTTTACAAATACTGAGACACTACTAATTATCTATTTGAATCTCCAGCAATGAAAGGAGCACATTCTCTAAGCAAAGCATTTAAGTCACCCTTTTCACTGTTAAAACTTTTAGTATTTAATAATGCCACCTTCAGCTTTGATCCTTTCTATATTGTTTTCAATTTGCAGCAGTATGAAAAAGGATATTCCATCAGAACTGAGAGACCCATAATTTCAAGTCTTACCACTGGAAAACATAAAATCCTCATTCCTATATAAATGCAAGAGATGTGAAAAGTTATTGCAATAAACAGAAAAAAACACTGTGAAGAGGACAAACCCGCACCAGGTTTATTGGTTCATTTTGCACTGTGCCTCGTGTTTTGAGTTTAAAAGTTATTGCAATGCTACTTATGTGGTTTTTGCATGGGATTTCCCCTGGTATGGGGATTATGCCTCCTCAAACCCCTGTTTTTTATGTATAATAATAAAAGGCACTGTAGCCTATGGTTTATTGCTTATTTCTCTTGTTCTTACATCCAGCTTCACTATTCTGAATGTCACAATTAATTATGATCCACAGAATTTCAGAACAATCCCCTATAAAGGATTCTATGGGGTAGAATATTTCCTGTTCAGCACTTGTACTCCCTTTATGAGCATGACAAAGCTTACATCCAGTATTCGCTAGATGTATATCTGATGTCCAGGATGATAAGGTCTGAATCTTTACCCTGTGAGACTGTATTGTAAGCCACTAACTGAATTCCAATCTCTTGCTTAATATGCTTATACCATATGAGATGATGATAGGATTTGGTTTAGTAAATATGTCTTTCCATGTTTACTAGGATGTTTGTTAGGCTTACCATATACTGTTGCATATGGAAGAGTGAGAATATTCTTGGATTGTTCACTTCTGTGGATATAATGTCATAAATAACTTTAATCCTTTTTAAATTAATATGTGCTTCCAGGTCAATATGACACTGAAACAAATTAAAAAGCACAGTGGCATATGAGCCTGATTATTATTATTATTATTATTATTATTATTATTATTATTATTATTATCAGCAAATAAGATAAGAATGAGAAACAATTTTGTACCAAAATTAACCTACAGAACAGTTAACCCAAGAGCCAAATGGCTTAAAAATACTAATGAAACAGGGTTGGTGATGTGTAGAAAAGCACTGTGGGACAGGTGCAGAAATGAGCACATCAGAGCAGAAGCCAAAGTAGGCCTCATTTGCAGAGAAGGTGAAGGAGAGTAGACTTTGGTGGTTTGGTTACATGTGCAGGAAATCAGAGGATGATTTGATAAAACATATTTGTGTGAAAAAACAAAGAAGGCAACAGGAGAAGAGGATTATCAACCAGGAGGATTGATTGTGAAAGAGGAGACTTCTAACACTGCAGCATGAATGCTGAAGAAGGTAGGCGAGTGTTTTTGAATGAAAAGATGGGGTAACAATTAATATGACAAACATGAAATAATTTACCGACAATCACACAATAGTGGTTAACAATAAATGTAGATGGAAATGAAATGAAGTACTGTTGTTAAAATGGCCGTCAGAAATCATTAAGACTAGAGAAAGGATTATTAGGGAGGGATGGCAGAAAGCAGCTAAAGCATGAAAGAGTACAATGATTTACAACAGGGAGCTATAAATAAGAAAGGCAATCAAACCTGAAGGAATAGTCTAAATAAATAAGTGAGGCAAGTTAAGTTGAGTATGACAAAGCCAGTTTTGATTTATGATACCTCATAAGTTCTAGGTTCCTGTATTTTACATCAAACAACATTGAGGAAATCCGACTCCTTGATATTATATGTGAATTTATAATTACCATTCCATGGTCCAAGTACTCCTCTGAAGTGTGACAGATTGCATGGAAACCTGTTTCATAGTCTAGTATGTACAGCCTGTATTAACAATTCTATGTCTCTCAGTAGTATTGATGGAGGCAATTCAGTATGTGGTGTTTACATGCTGCAGTGGCTTGGAGCAGTGAAAGTCCAGTCCCAAACAACTGTTTTAGTCTCTTTTTCTTCATTATATTAAATGTATAATATAATCTTCCTCTCAAAAAAAAAACTTTAAAGTTGGCACAAGATTTGCTGCAACTAGCCTAGGATAACAAGTCCTATCCTTCTGTGATGTTATTCTTTCTGTAAATTTCTTCTGTATGGTTTCTATGGTTTCTCCTCAATTTGAGAGCATGAAGGAATATAGCACCTTATTATTTTTTTTACTGACACAATCAGAATTTTATAAATGCCACATAAAGCAGTCATGTCTACTACTGAAAATACTGTTAGAGCCCACATAGTTTCTCTGAATTATGCTTGCATACTTATAACATTTCATATGAAAGCTAGATAATGCTGAATTTTAAAGATCAATTCCTTTAACATTTGAAGAACAGCAGATCCTGGTGATTAAGTAATACAGAATGTAATAATTATATGTTAGCAAAAAAAAAGCATGGAATCGTGCTTCTTAATTTTGAAATCTAAGTCATTTTTGAGCCCACTTACTAATCACCTTTAGACAACTTTTTATATCATTACTTGAAATTTAGAAGTTATAAGTTGAACAATTGTCAATACATTTGATAGCAAGCAAATAATGTTTCTTGGAAAAGAGGAAAACAAGAAATTATTTGGGCCATTTTCATGGTACTGCACTGCTCACGTCTGTCTATTTTGAATGGTAAGCAGGCAATATAACACTTTTGCTTCCCCTAATAATCATTTTATAATTAATTTGTTTGTATGTAAGCTGCCATTAACTTGAATTATACTATGAATAATTCCACCCTGGAAATGCTATCAGAGACTTGGGGTGTGTCTAAATTAACAGTAACTGAAATTTCCATATCTAGGCTTATTGATTTTTACTGTGCTAGATAGGGTTGACAGATTGTGTAAAAAGAGATATTTAGTTCCAGCCAGAAGTTAGGCATATTTGCAGGTTTTGAAAAATATTGTTAGGAAAAATCTTTCGAAGCATCTAACAATTGTAGATGTCAAATTTATAAGCTTTTACTTTTGGGTAAACATGCGACAACTCCTCTGAATACTGAGTTTTGGAACATGACTGCCAGTCCTTCAGGGCTGTACTATCCAGATGTATAGAACTAATTAAATAATGGAGAGGAGTTAAATCCCTTAGCATATAGAGGTCTCGAAAATGTGATGAAGTATGATCACTGTATTCACTGGGACAGGCAGGACTTTAATTGGTCTTTTGGGTTTTAGAATTTTACATGAGCTGATTTTTCCATTCTACACTACATTGTTCAGCACATCAGGGAAATGGTAGGAACTACTTTAACTGCCTATTACATTTTTACACTTTTGCAATATACTTTTAACTTTCCTGAAAATAATTCTGAAGTAAATAAATAATCGATCGAGTCGTCTAAAAATGAATCTTCATTTTGGGGCACTGCTTTCAGTTTTAACTTTTTACTACTGAGTTTGGCCATGCTTGTGAAAGCAATGCACACTTGCCTATTACTTTTCAGTACCAGATCTCAGAAATGAATGACTGATATAGGCTGCATGCCTTAAATAATTGGGTTATTTGTCAATTCCTCTGCTGCCACACCGCAGATACTTATTTGTTCAGCAAAACAATTTGTTAAGTTGCACAATATAATTGCTATATTCTAGTAGAACGCCTTCAGACTTTCATTTAGTACTGTCTGCTAATGCTTCTGACTGTATTTGTAAAAGTAAAGTGACATTTCCTCCTGCACAACTATTCGTTTTTTAATTTCAAGTATAAAAAATGAGTAAATTCTCTAGGACACTGAGCTTCCCTGCAGAAGTACATATAATTGTTTCATTTCAAAATCAGTCTTCTGTTAGTTAAATTATATTTGTTATGCAGCAAAACAATTTACTTTATTATTTTACAGAAATAAATTTTACATAAAACAACAGCTCTATGCCTGTGTTACTAGTTCAATATTTCATTTACAGCTGTTTGCAAGTGCGTCTGTGCACTTATTAAAGCATTATAATGTGTGGTTCTCTCTATGAAACTATTACTTATTATTAATTAGTGTCAGAAAATGAGAGAATGAATGGTATAGTCTTTTGGGCCTTCCTCCAAATGAAGGCTGAATTAATTATTTACTGTTCAGACAAGCAAAGTACAACTTCACCACTGCAGTAGAGAATCTGGAAACTATCAATTCAACAATCCATGTCATTCATTTCCCTGTTTTAGCTGGTCTGGTTAACTGTTTATTACTTTCCATATTGACTATTGGAAAACGAATGAATGAATGAAAGAATGAAACCTACAATTTTACATAATAAAATCCTTTTCTTGGGTGGCAAAAGCCAGGGTACCTTTTTGGCTAGGCTTATATAGGCCCTAGGGCTAATAGCCTAGTACCTACTTATGAACCTATGAACAATTCACTGTGTTTTCCTCAAATAAATATAACTAACTGGTTCATATTGGATTCAAGCTGCTGTTAATTATAAGGTAGTTATTACACAGTTAAACAGTTTATTTTGCAAACTAACATAAAATAACAGCTCCATTCACATGACACAGCATCAAACTTTTACTTACAGTACTTTGCACAGTACTTATGAACATTAAATATAATTGAAAGCAATGTTAGCCTTACCACCCCACACAACAACTTATCACTACTGGGTGTTGGAGAATAAATGGATGTATAAACTAATACATTCTGTTTTTCTGTAGATGCACATACTTAATTAATTGTACAGTCTACTATTACTTATAAGATTCTTATTATGCAGTAAAATAATTCCTTATATAATTTCCCATAAAATAATGAACCTGTTCCTACTCTACTAAAACAATAAATTCTGTTGCTTACCATGCTTAATGCAGTTGAAACACCTGATGTCCTTAAGGGGTCATGTGTATATTTCCCATGGCTTCCATTACAGGAAGTTTAAAGTGTCACACAGTAAAAACTCTAGCTTGGGTGATTTGTTCTTGCAGTCTTTTCTATAAACACATATAATTAATTGGCCCATTTCAAACTTAATGTGCTGTTACTTGCAAAGACTTAACTGTACAGCAAAATTATTGTCTGTATTATTTCATATAAAATAAAAGTGGCACTCCTATGTGCAGCAAAGGTTTTCATTTGCTAATGTGTCTGATAGTACCTGTACAATTATTATACTTGTTTGCAATGCCATAACTTTTCAGTATCAGGTATCAGAAAATAAATGAACAATAGTCCATCAAACTTTCCTGCAGATACATATAATCAATCTATTAATTTCAGAATCACTCATCTGTTACTTAGTAGATACTTATACAATAAAACAGTTTATTTCTTCATGAATCCCTTCACAAGACACAACTTCAGGACTTAGTAGTAACTGCTTACAAAGACTTCTGATACCATGTGTGAAAAAAGTAAACTGGCCTTCTTCTAGTGTAACTGCATTATAAAAATACTTTTCAACACTGGTTATCAAAGAATGAATTAATGATATAGTCCACTTTGTCTTTACAGGATGCATTAGTTCAACACTGAGTGCTTTACTTTGCTCATTTAAATGTTTTTCATCAATGCAAAGCCCTAAACCACTAGTGAAATATATTTAAAGGCTGTAAGATGTCAGTAGATGTTGAGAGACTAGCTTTTCCTACCTTGTACAATTAAACTGCTCAATTGTCTATTACTTTTCAGTAGTGTCTATCAGGGAATGAATGATATAGACAATTGTTCTTTTCTGTATTTCTGCATAATTAGTTGGTTCAAAGCACTTGTAAAACCAATGTAATTTACTTATCTATGCTTTCATTTTCAGCTGTCAGGTATAAGACAATGAAAGAACAACTTAGTTGAATACACCTTCCTATAAATATTTTTAATGAACTAGTTTATTTCAAAATTATTCATTTGTTAATAAGCAGATACTTACTATGCAGTAACATAATTAATTTCATTGCTTCACATAAAATAAAATCTCCACTGCCATGGCACTCTTTCATGACTGCAAATTTGCAAGAGCTCCTGGCAGTGCTTAGGAAAGTTAAGTAATTGAATTCAACCCAAGAATAAAGCTTCATTGACATGATAGCTGATTCTTAGCGAGTTACTTAACTTGATGAAAGATTCCACATCAATTAAGATTAACTTGTATTGCCATGCTTTACGTAGTTAAATATGAAAATGAATACTTTTTTTACTATATGTCACACTTGTCCAACCTGCAAGCTGAGTTTGCTGTCTTTATGTAAAAGTAACTTCCAGACAAAAGTTAAAACCATTGGGGGAATTCATTAAAGCCTACATGATGTGTTTTTGGTGTATGCATAGCAGCGTGATGTATACACAAGCACAAACAATTTTAAATTCAGTAACCGTGGCTTAGCCGCATGCAAGCACGTACAAACACAGAAAATTCCGTAGAATGCAAATTACCTCATAAGCAGTTGAATCTTATGCAAATGACCTAGGTGGACCAATCCAACAAGCAGAAAGTCATCCATGTGGACTCTGTGTCAGTGTCCATAGTGTACACAAATTGTTTCCGCGTACAAGAGTTTACATGGACAGAAGGGGATGCAAAAGTCCACAAATATGGACATAGCTCCCCAGAAAATGTTAGATCACATACATATATCTGCAAAAGGTTATTGTGGATGTCTGAAAAAGGAAGGGAATATGTAAAATTAATAACATTTTTTAATAATTTCTGGCATGTTTGCGCTATGTGCAGCAGTGCATAAACATGCTTAGAAATAAAAATAAATGTTTTTTACAACTGTACTCTAGGACCTTGCGTTGGGTCCATACAATGGTGCATACGTGCTGTTATCCAGCTCACACTGCTATGAACCATGTAGTTTCTAGGCTGTCAGCATGGATATGTATGCAAATTACATGGATTTTATGAATTGCTAAAAGGACCAATCAAGTCCTCATATCCACTTCGTGCAGGATCCTACACAATACTGATATTCTGAGAGGATGGGGATGACACGAGGGGGATGTGTCTGATTATTTTTAGTATTTTTTCTGTTCCCAGCATGCGTGCTTGTGTGGTGTGCTGCATAGCTTAGGCGTGTCCCATAAGCAGACTACCCAAGTGACAGTGATGACGCAGGCAGCAATCAATTAAAAACAGATATCCTAAATAAAATTTATGACTTTTGTCTAAGCTATGCTGTGTGCCACAATTATATTCTGGACAGGTGAGCTGCATCTTAATTAGCCAATTCCATATGGTGGACCTACAGCAGAACTGTATAAAGTATGCATGCACCCTACATTCTGATTTTTCCTCAATACTCTGAACCATTAGAGTACAGACTTGGGAATTTTAACTGGGAAAATGTTTGGGGCTGCTACAGGTCTGCTACATCTGCATGTGCTAGATGCTAAAGTCAATACTGCTGGTGCTGCTGACAACAGGCCTAGGCCAAGAAGGAGAAGAGTGCTCAGGCCCAGGGTAACCTTCCAGTAGCTACATGCAGACTGTAGAGCACTACAGAGTAGATTGGGACATAGTACATGAACTCACTGAGCTCTGCAACCCTCAAATCAGAGCCAGAGCTAACAGAGTGGAACTCATCCCAGTGGAAACAAAGGCATGTACAGGTACTTTTCAAGGACAAACTACGGACATGAATGGGGGTGTCAAAGACATCTGTATCCAGGATATTCCAACAATTCCTGGATGCTATGTTTCCACATGCCATTGGGCACATATCTTTTCCTCTTACCCCTGAGGCTAGAGCCAGCAATATGCAACACTTCTACCATGTAGCACACACCCCTGAAGTACTGGGTGCCATAGATTGCACACATGAACACAGCAGGGCACCACCTGGTGAGCAGGGTTCAATCACTTTAACCATAAGGGGTACCACTTCATCAACTTCCAGGTCATATGAAATGCCCAAGGGATTGTCCTGAATATGTGTGCTGCCAACCTTGCAGTTATCACAGCTCCCATATCTGGCACACATCACAGCTGTACCAGATGTTTGCTAGGGGGGATAACCCACGGGGCCATTTACTTGGGAGATGCTGGCTACACCATGGAACCATGGATGATGACACCCTTCAAGGGAAGGGAATTCACATCCCCCACCAGTGCTTAGGTCAACACAGCCACAGTTACAGGAGAACACGGAGGAGGAACACCCTGCTGATGTCCTTGTAAGCAGATGTAGGCATGCTCAGTATGCCCTGGCCTTGGCTAAGAGACAATGCATAGCACATTCACTAACAACATAGGGACCTAGGGACTAAAACCTTAGTTCTACTCACATACAGATATTAAAAGTGATGCCAGGCAACTCGCAGATCCTTTACCTATCTATGTATTGTACCTGTCCATGGCTGTGTATGGCTTACATCAGACAGAGTCATCCCTAAACTACAGTTGTGTCAACTGCTGCATTTGCAGGGTAAGTCCATAACCTACACAGTAGTCTAGTGGATTATTATACTATGTCAGTGTATGCATGGACTGGCAACATTATGCAAGTAACTATATTAGGCTCGTTGGACAGAAATGACATCCACCTTGGGACTACAGATACCCTATTGGTATAAATAGTTGGGGTAGTGTGGGGGGCACAGGGCCCCACATTGGGGGGTGTCAGGGGTGAAGCCCCACACCTATTTCCATTCAAAATCTGTACTTTTTGTGTTATTTTCTTCTTTTAAAGGAAACTAACTAACCTAACTATATATATCAACTCCAGGGTCGCACGACCTTGGAGAGGGGGAACAAATCCCTGTTATTTGCCTTGAATACTGATTTTCAATCAAATGAACTTTTGATGAAATGAGTTTAGATCAAATGAAATTTCGATCAAATGAAGTTAACCCATATATATATATATATATATATATATATATATATAAAACTTCAAAACTTCTCTGCCTTAAATAGTGGTTTTCAATCAAATGAACTTTCGATCAAATGAGTTTAGATCAAATGAAATTTCGATTAAATGACGGTAACCCATATATATATATATATATATATATATATATATATATATATATATATAGATGTATGCATACAAACATATATCTCTGTCTCTTCCCATATATCTAGATAACACAAATATATATATATATATATATATATATATATATATATATATATATATATATATATATATATATCAGACACACACACACACACACACACATATATATATATATATATATATATATATATATATATATATATATATATATATATATATATATATATATATATATATATATATATATATATATATATGGGTCCAATTCTTAATTTCGAAAGTCCACAATCCTGATGTTGAATATTTCGAACTCAGAACCGCGAGATCATGGAATCTCGAAATTAAAAAAAAAAAAAAAGAAGAAGACATTAAAAAACATGTTTTTGCATGGGGGAACCCCTACTGCACCCCACACACCGTCTGCAAGTTAAATATACTAACTCTGAAATCACACTACAGTGAAGAGAACAGTAATGTTCCAGTTCTGCACTGTATACCAATCTCCATTACTGTTTTCTTCACTGTACAGCAATCTCGGAGTAAGTATATTTAAGTTGCAGGGAGTTTGGTGGGTGCAGCACAGCTTGCCCCCCTGCAAAAGCATATTTTTTTATGTCTTTTTTTTTTTTTTTTAATTTCGAGATTCCACAATCTTGTGGTTCTGAGTTCAATATATTGAATATTGGGATTGTAGACTTTCGAAATTAATAAGTGGACCCGTGTGTGTGTGTGTCTGTGTGTGTGTGTGTGTGTGTGTGTGTGTGTGTGTGTGTGTGTGTGTGTGTGTGTGTATGTATGTATATTTATATATATATATATATATATATATATATATATGTATATGGACAAGCTTAATCCATCCCTGCCACTTCAAATATTAAAAGCTGCCAAAGTTAATACTTAGATACTTTAAAATAAAAAATTTAAAGCAAGCATACTCGGTTCAAAGCATGGCAGTATACCACATAATCCTAACTATTTAATACAACTCCCCTAGATAGCTCTAGCATATATAGCAGTTTACCTTAACAGTAGAGAGATGGAATAATTACATGCTTGGTGAACTACATAGAAGTATAACAAGTTCCACTAAACATTTACTTTGTATTCACTGGCCCTTGGAAAGTTTTGTGTTGGTTTAGCCCCACTCCACTCGCCCTCGCCCTCGCTGCACTCGGGCTCGCTCCATGCTCCACCCTGCCCCCATATCCCAGCCGCCCCCAGTAGTGCTACATTTATAATAAACCCACACCCCCTCCATATCCTTGCCATACAAAGTCACTGCCTGAATATTACCCTCCCACTGCCCCTTCCACTATTTACCAGTTTAACCATTAATATCCCTCTAAGGCAATGAATACCATCTCACCCACTATTTTAAAGGTAACACTCAAAACTCTATCTCTCATCATACCCCTTATAATTATACCATACCTCCTAACCAGATATGAAGACCAGCAATGCTCAGGCTTCCACTACCCTAAATACCAAATCATCACCCCCTTAGCCCCACTCATTCCTGAACATTCTACTTACTATCCAGTCTTTAATACAATAATCCCAAGCAACCTTTATCTTAATAAATCAAAACAAGTTCACCCTAAATCCAAATACTGCCAAAAGCTGTTATATAAACTCATGAAGTTATTAGCTAACTTACGTAAAAATATAACTAAGGATGGAGACATCCATCCTAACCCTGGCCCATCCTCTACCCCAAGTTCTACTAGCCCACCATGTACACTCAGGCCTCCTAATTCCCTCCTGATTTGCCACCTAAATATAAGAAGCCTAAACAACAAGGTACATAACCTGCATGCCCTATTAGCAACCTACCTCCCTGACATACTGTGTCTAACAGAAACCTGGCTAAAGCCATCAACCAAAGATAATGAAATCTTGTCACCTGGGTATAATATACTCAGGGCTAATTGCGGTAAGACAAAGGGAGATGGGGTAGCTGTGCTATATAAAAGCACACTTAATGTCACAGTAAACCCCATTCAACCATCCCAAGTCTCCAATGCTGAAATCCTGTCTATCAAACTGCAACTTAATATACACAAAAGTGTAAAGATTATTGGTATTTACATCCCCCCTGGCAACAACTCTGACACAATGGAGGACATTGTTAATTGGATATCTGTCAACTACCCTCAAGAAACTATTGTTCTGGAGGATGTTAATATTGACTGGAACTCATGTTTATCAGACTCCTACTCCACTCATATTAACCTCCATGGATTCTCACAGACCATATCTTCCTCTACCAGAATAGGTAAACCTAACCAAAAAGAGAGTATCCTAGACTGGATACTTATCAATAGTCATCCCCATATGTACATGCCAGGAACCTACCCCAGTGACCATCTCATCACATACATAATTAAATACAGGACAGTCAGCACTCAACTGCCCATCTTTAGGTCTGTCAGAAGTAAGAGAAATTTTGAACCCACAAAATTCCAAACCAAACTCAGATCATGTAATTGGTCAGATCTAAAACACCTTCCCCTTGATTAGGCAGTAGCATATTTTAATACTAAATTCCTTACCATACTTGATTCTCAAGCTCTGAAACAGTCATTCAGAACTAAAACAAAAATCACCCCATGGATTTCAAAAGACTCCAAATCTAAAATCATACTCAGAAATAAAGCATGGACCAAGTGGCATGTTACTAAAGCTCCCTTAGATCATATTAATTTTTTAATGTGACTAAAAAAGCCAGCATACTTATCAAAAAAAACTATTACTGCCATCTACAACAGAAACATAAAAATAGCCCTCAAAAGTTCTGGGCAGGTATAAATAATCCTCTCCACCCAGGTCAATCCTCCATGCCTACCCCAGCAGCATTCTGTCATAAAAGCTCGGAACAATTGGCAAATACCTTCAATAGTTTCTTTACTGAGACTATCCAATCCTTGGCCAACCAGCTAACTACTACCTGCTCTTCAGTAAATGATCCTATACTCAACTCGCTACTCTACTTTAACCTCTAACCAGTCTCCACATCCATTATCTGATCCTTACTGAAGAAACTAAAGCCAACTACCCTCTCAGCAGACCTTCTCCCAGCTGAATACCTGCAAAAAGCTGCAGATGCCATAGCATAACCCATCTCGATCCTAATCAATCGAATCATAGCAGAAGCCACAATCCACTCAATCTGGAAAATATCCTACGTTATACCACTCCATAAAGGTAGCACACCTACAGAACTATCTAACTATAGACCAATAGCCATAGAGTCACCACTTGCCAAAATTATGGAGAAGTGTGTGCACAAACAACTCTTATACTATCTCATCCAGAATAAACTCCTGACCAACTCACAACATAGATTTAAACCCCACCACAGTACATCTACTGCCCTCCTCTATTTTACCAATGTGATTAACCAAAACCAGAAAAACAACAAAATATCTTCAGCCCTCTTTCTGGACCTGCCCAAAGCCTTTGATATGGTTAACCATCAGCTATTCATCTACACTCTGAAAACCTTATCCTTAGATAACCAAGCTCTCCAATGGTTTCATGCCTACCTCACTGGTAGACAACAAGCAGTGCTGTGGCAGAACAAACTCTCCTGTCTGTTACCTAATACCATAGAAGTTCCTCAAGGCTCCATATTAGGACCTCTTCTCTTTTCAGTCTTTATTAATGACCTGCATAAAGTCATCCCAGATGCCACCTGCATTCAATATGCAGATGATTCTACACTAGTATGTTCTGATACCTCTCCAATAAACCTACGATCAACAACCCAGCATACATTTACCATAGTTCAAAACTGGCTCTCTGATTGTCACCTGATCTTAAACCCAAACAAAACCAAACTACTACTCTTCTCCCCAACTCATAAATCCTCTACAACATCCTTTACCATAAAATCTAACAATGGCATTATCATCTCTCCAGACCCCTATACAAAACTTTTAGGAGTAATCATTGACAATCTTAGATTCGACACGCATATTAACCAAACCATTAAATCCGTAAACAAGAAACCTGAGTCACTTTATAGGATAAAATCTTTCCTAATTCCAATGGCTAAAGCAACCATTGCCCACTCACATCTTCTCTCTACCCTTCTTTATGCCTCTCCTGGGCTTACTAACCTTAACAAATCTGACCTTAACAAACTCTCTAGTTGCTATAATCATATCACCAGATTTGCAACTGGCATGCCCTATAGGACACACCACTGCCTTAACCTAAAAAAACCTTGGCTTGATAGAACTGCCAAATCTTCTCCAGCTAAACCAACTTATAGAAGCATTTAAAATTCTCAAACAACCTGACAACACCCCTGCACTGAAAAATATAATCATTCCTTACACCAATCTAGGCTTTCTTCGCTCATCAAGTAGGCTGCTTGTCCAGACAATCAAGTCCTATAATTCAGGGGGTGATTCACTGTTTGCCAATGCCATAGGTAAAATATGGAACTCCCTCCCTCCCAGCCTTACTCTTACTACCTCCTTAGCCCATTCAAGAAGAGTCTAAAACTTAATTTTAAGTCACATTGGCTTTGTCCATGCTCCAGCCCTGATTAGCTCTTTTCCTTTAAACCAGGGTATACATTTCCTCTGGCTGACCCCAGTAGAGAAGCTACACCTTTTAATTATGGAATTGATCTAACTCTATACTTGTTTCACTGAATCTGACCATAAAAAGTCACCTTTATATCATTTTGTAAATGTTCACCTGAGGTAAGGGGCCTGTAACCCCAATAGCATCTATGTATAGAAACTAAACTCATAATCTATATTTGTCATATCTTAAGATAGCATGTTTGTAAAAGTCTGTAATATAATGTATGTATTTGTTGTAGCTATAGCTAGGATGTTTGTAGAAGTCTGTAAAATAGTTGTCCTCACAAATATTTTACTATATGTAACATTCTGCTAATGTATCTATGTTGGAGCGTTTCTCCCTGGGCCTCTGCTGAAAATGGACATGTATCCAGTCGGACTATCCTGGTCAACCAATGTAAAATATATAAATAAAATAAATAAATATATATATATGTGTGTGTGTGTGTGTGTGTGTGTGTGTGTGTGTGTGTGTGTGTGTGTGTGTGTGCATGTCCCTGTTGGTTGTGTATATATATATATATATATATATATATATATATATATATATATATGTCTGTGTATGTCTGTATTACCTGACATACTAAGATGTGGCAAGTAAAATTGCACTATAAGACATATATAATGTTGTTCAAAGGACCAAAAGTAAGGGCTCAACAGTAGATAATGCACTTACTTACAGACCCTGTGCCTGCTGGATGTCACCACAAATACACTAAAAAGTGAACAATTTGTGTAATGTATAATTTTGTGTACTCATGCATTGAGAAGGCAAACTGTTTTTGGCCACAGGCTTACCCATCTAAATTCAAACAGACACATATGGCCAAAGTGGCTACTGTTGCTACATAGCTAGGCTTCAAAACAGTTGTCTGACTACTAGGCTACTAGATACAAATGACAGTAAGAAGTTATGTCCCTCTGCAGGCTGCACATGCTGTTCAACACAGCCCTTGTTTATATTCCCTACAAGTAATTCACCTGCAGGCATTTGTAAAGCAGACTTAAGGTATAATGCGTGCATTAAGTACTATGATCTGTAATGTGTAAGATGAGCAAGGTGGGAGTCCTAATCTCACTCCAGCCCACATAGTGTGTTTGTATGTGCATCTCCCTACCAAACAAGGGTTAATCCCCCACTGACTTCCAAACTGCAATGGATATGCATTTTTTGGCCCTTGCAGTTGATGCAGGCCTCCAAACTCCTGCCTTCCACAAGGCCTGTTGATGTCATCTACCATAAGACTACCAAGGACCATTTGAAAGTCAGACATAAGTTGTAGAAGTTGTATTAAGTACTGAGATCTGTAGTGTGTAAGACTAGATGGGTAGGGGTTCTAATCTTACTCGAGCCAACATGATGTGTTTGTGTGTGTGTGTGTGTGTGTGTGTGTGTGTGTGTGTGTGTGTGTGTGTGTGTGTGTGTGCATCTCCCTACAAAATAAGTATGAATCCCCCACTGACTTCCAAACTGCAAGTGATGTGCACTTTATGGCCCTTGCAGTTGATGCAGGCCTCCAAACGCCTGTCTTCTACAAGGCCTGCTGATGTCATCTGCCATAAGACTACCAGCAGCCATCTGAATGTCAGACATAAGCTGTGGCATGGGCGTTAAGTACCATGATCAAGACTGGAGAGGCAAGGGTTCTAATCTCACTCCAGCCCACTTGCTGTGCATGTGCATTTCCCCTACAATATAAATATGATTACCACCCTGACTTAGAAAAAGGCAGGGTTTTGCACTATTTTGGGCATAACAGGTGACACAGGCTTCCAAATTCCTGTCCTCCACAAGGTCTGCTGATGTCATCCAGCATAAGAGTACCTAAAGATATATTAATGTCGGACTTGAGCCATGGCACATGGGTTAAGTACTGTGATCTGCAGTGTGCAATACTAGATAGGTAGGGCTTTTAATCTCATTGCAGCCAACTTGGGATGTGTGTGCTATACAGTATATTAGTTGGTAGTGATACTATTCTCTCTGTAATCAAGTTGTTGTGTGTCGATGTCAGTCACAGCATTTTACAATTACATCATCCTAGGGGATCATAGGATCATTGGAATTTACTTGCCTAATGGCCATAGGGTGCTTACAATCCTAACCAAGTTCTTACCCTTATTTACATGATCAGCTCCTATTGCCCCTATCCAAGAGGGACACAGGCAGAACCCCTGTGGTGAAATTATGATCACTCATCCAATCATACAGCTTGCATCTGAAGGGGGCATTGACATGCTCAGTTTGATATTAAGTGGGAGTCTGTTACAAAGGCTTGTTAAATTCTGGTAGAAATATCGCTCCCTCCAGCATGTTGTATTGATGTTACATATCAGGTTAAGGGTCCTTACAAAGAATAATCTGTGTACCATTTGACTTAAGGATATGCAGCATGTCCAATAAAACAGGGGCATAGATTGCCTTGTATGCTAGTCAGAGATCACCTCTAAGTATTCTGTATGACACAGACAAAAGTGACAGTGATTTCAGATGATCCCGATAGGACAGATGCTGAAGACTTGACTTTCCCTTCTGAGGGACCTTTGTGGTCTCTGCAATTGCCACTGGTGCTTGGAAACAAACATAACAAAATGGTCATTGCAATCAAATGTTGGCCTGATGTGGGAAGAGTACTTGGAGGTTATAACTACTTTATATTTTGGTGAGAGTGCTCTCAGTTATGACATGAGCAAGACATAATGTCTTTCTCACCACTGTGGAGACCTGGTGATCTAAGGTAAGGTAGGTGTAAACCTATGTGCCCAGGTCTGCGTGCCTAGGTCTTTCACCTCTGAGTATGTACTTAAGGTGCTGCTATTGATGTGCTACTTACCAAAAACAGTGCTGGTACCGAAAGGAATGATACTATATATACATATATATATATATATATATATATATATATATATATATATATATATATATATATATATATATATATATATATATATATATATATATATATATATATATATATATATATATATATATATATATATATATATATATATATATATATATATATATATATATATATATATATATATCTCATAGCATGTTGACATAATTTGGAGAGTGCATGACCACTCCTGGTTTGCAGTCATCAGCAAATCTTGTCAGCCACATACATTCACTTTGTGTTTGTACATTTGATAAATGGATTCAACACATTAGATGACACAGGACTGAACCCTGTGAACACCACTGGTTACAGCTCTGCTATTGGAGGTGGTGCACCTATTCTGGCTATATGAGCGCTACCATTGAGCTAGTTTGTGGCCCCTCTAATGATATTACTGTTGATGGTTAGCTGGGTAGGTTTGCCTGAATGGGGGGGCAATGTCAAATGGCTTGGCTAAGTACTTGCAGTTATATGCACAGATCCTGGTCATTGGTGACTGCCTCATAGACACCCACCAGGTTTAACATGCACAATCACCCTTTCTCAGATCCAAACAGTATGTGGTCAAGTGTTTTGAGATTACCTGTATCTTTGTTGATAAAATCCATGATTATTTGACCCATGGACTTACAGATATGGCTAGTCAGGCTAATAGGTATATTGTTCCCGTGGTCAGTGGATGCATCACCTCTGTGCAAGGGGATAACAGTGGCCATTTTCCAGTCAGCTGGGATGCAGCTGGTGGTTACACTATGATTGCAAAGAGTTTCAAATCTGTTAGTAATCCATGTTGAATAGTATGTAAGACACAGCCTGGGATGTTAGCAAGTGCAATGGATGCTGTGTTTTTCACCTTAAAGAGGCCATTTACTTCCTGCTGTTTAGAGATACAAGGTATGGGACAGGTTGTAGGGATGTCATTGTGTATGTATGGTGTATGTGTGATGGGGACAGGGGAGTGCAGTTGTCACAGAACTTGTCAGGTAACAGGTTAGCTATGTGTACAGCCTCACTATATGTGGTATCATTAAGTATAAGGTTGGCAGCAATGTGGGCCTTTCCTTTTATGTTACACATGTAACTGCGCAATGCTTTGTAGTTGTCCTTTATGGCGGAAGCTAATTTTGTCCCATACTTTGTTTTGCAGGACTTCACAACAACACATATTTGCTTGTTTAAGCTGAGGCGGGAGTGTTTCCATTTTGGGGGACTACCTCACTCCTTATGCGAGATACCAATTTCTGTTTCTTATTGTAAACCCTGCTAATAATGGTTATCCACCAGGCAGGTTTCCTGTGCCATGAGCAGCTTGTTTTGCTCCTGTCAGGTACAGGTGAGTCAATGCAGTTGTACAGGTGCTTGTATGAAGCATTGATTTAGAGCTCAGCATAGCTGCCTGTTCTATATGAGGAGGGTGGTGTAGTCATGCTATTTATACCATCTCATAGGAGTTTGTAATCTGCTTTGTTGAGCTTTATTACTTTATCTGCTGCAAGGGGTTGGGGGTGTCAGGCTTGATACTTACTTTGAATGAGACCAATTTGTGGTCAGATCTCACCAGGGAGGACCTCACAGTGGAGGTTCTACAGTGGTCACCCATATTGGTAAGCACCCAATCCAGTATGTCGGCTCCCCTTGTGTGGATGTCAGCCCACTGGTCCAGGGCATTGTAGTTAAGGAATTTGACTAACCTCTGGGCAAGTGAGTTTGAGCATGAGTAATCTACCCAGTTGGTGGTGAAACAAAACCATCTTGTTTTGATGTATCTTGATAGACTCAGTAGATCAATATAAGCATAGTGGGTATCCTGATTCATGGAGTTGCTCCTGTAGTGGGCAATGGCTTGATTAGGTTCCCTACAAGCAGTCAATAGCACTTGCAGTTTCTGCAGGGAATCATACTGTCTAACCAACGTGGGTGTGTATCTAGCCTTAATGAATATGCATATGCTGCCTCCATTTACTTATTTTTATTTACATTTGTTAACCGAGTAGTGCCCGACTGGTTTGAAAAACAACTGTTTTTAGCGGAGACCCAGGGGAGAAAAGCTCCAGAACAAAAAGAACATCATTAAGGTATAAGCAGTAAACTTAGTAGTACATTGCTAACAAAATATGTAAACGAGTATAACAAAAATATTATAGCAAACTATAATTACAGAATACAATATAAGCATGCATGTTTCAGGCATACAGGAATACTTTTTTTTTACAATATATATGAGGTACATAAGTCATGTAGCTTTACAAGGTGAGTCACTTCTGAAATACCAAAATTGGTCATGTAGTTTTACAAGTTAGGTCATCTGAAGGAACAAAGATTAATAAAGATAAGACTGATAGTGGGATAGCCCTATGTGAGATAACCACTATTTGGGCTAACATGTGTAAGACAAGTGGGAAAAAATAGGAAGAATATTAATTGGGAGCAATACAGGGGCATAGCCAATTATAATTTAAATAGTCTTTCAGGGTAGTTTTAAATGTGGACAGGTTCAGGTTTTTAGTCATCTGTTGAAGGTTGTTCCAATCTTTGGCTATTTTATGGGAGTAGAGGGAGTCTCTGTTATAGTTGTGAGATTGAGTTACTTTTAGCATTAGTTTGTTGGATGACCTGAGGAGTCAACAGTTTGTGTTTGGCTGGACTAGGTTTGATAGAGCTGGACATTCAGAAGGGCTGAATCTGATTTTATGGGCAAGTGAATGTTGTTTTAGTAATAATAGGTTGAGAAGTTCTAGCCAGTTAAGCTGTAGGAGAGCAGTGCAGTGGTGCATTCTGTTGGGTTGGTTGGTGACAAACTTAGCTATTCTGTCATAGCAGGAGTCTAGTTTATTTAGGTCAGTTTTGATAGATTAGTAAAGACCTCAGAGCAGTATAGGAGGGTGGATAGCAAGTGGGATCTTGCAGTGGCCAGTCTAGCTTGTTGTGCGAGGTAAGGTTTAACCCTGTAAAGAGCGCCTAGTTTACAGTGGATTTTTTGATGGTCAGATAGATGTGCTTATGAAATTTTAGTGCGTCATCTATGGTTAGCCCTAGCAGCTTGGTCTGATTGGTGGGTTTGATTTTGTACAGTTGTTAGTATAGAGAGGGATTGGATACTGGGTATGGAAGATTTATTAGAGAAAATTATGAGTTTGGTCTTATTTGGATTGGATGAGTTGGTGGCTGGTGAGATACTTTTCAATGTCTTGGAATGATGATTGCATTTTGTGTTGGAGTTCTTGTGGGGAGTGGGTTGAGCAGATAAGGGAGAAGCCATCTGCATATTGGATGATGGTGGCATGTTGGGTGGCAGTATATAGGTTGTTGGTAAATATTATAAAGAGGAGGGGCCCAAGTATGATGCCTTGTGGTACCCCCATGATGACGGGTAATAGTAGGGAGAGGCTGTTTGCCCATTTAGTGGCCTGTTGTTGGTCAGATAGATAACTGTGAAACCATGTTCGGGATGTGGTATTGAGATTGTAAGTGGCAAGTTTGTTGAGGAGCAGCTGATGGCACACTGTGTCAAAAGCTTTTGACATGTCTAAGAAAATGGCTGAGGCTAGTTTTGCTTCATTTTTGAGGTGGCAAATGGTCTCCCGAAAGGTTGTGAGGTCTGAGTTAGTACTGTGTTTAGGTCTGAAGCCATGCTGGGTGCTGGAGAGTAGGCTGTTGGTAGTGAGGTGATTCATGAGTTGCTGGTGGATACATTTCTCTAGAATTCTGGCAAGGGGGGATAGAATGGCAACAAAATAGTAGTTAGTTATGTTTCTAGATGGGCCTCCCTTATGAAGTGGTATGATATGAGAGATTTTCCATAATTTGGGAGCATATTGTTTGGAGCTAGAGTGGTTTATTAGTAATGATATGGGGGGTGGAGCAGCTAGTTTTAGGTATTCATTTGGAAGTTGGTGGGCAGCTAAGCAGCAGAGTTTGCATCATTAGAGGTAGGGGAAGGGACAGTGAGTGGTGGGGTTATTTTGTTGTCTAGAAGAGAAGTGATAGAGTTGACAAAGTGGGAATTGAATTGTGAGGCTTAGGGCACAGTGGAGCTAGTAGTGAGGGAGGCAGGGGTAGGGGTTTTACTGTGGTTAAGGAGATGGTTGATATTCTGCCAGAATGTTTGTGGATTGTGCTGGTATTTTTCTTGGGAGGTGAGGAAATAGGTTCTTTTATCCTTGATGATGTCTTTCTTAGCATGATTTTTAAGTTGTTTGTAAACAGTGAGATTGTTGTTATTTTTGGTCATATGATATAGTGACCAGGCCTTGTCTCTTTGTTTCATTAGTTGTCTTGTTTCTTTGTTTCATTACTTTGCATGCTTTAAGTTTGAGATCTGAACATCTGGAAGGAAGTGTATCCTGGTATGGCTGTGGTGCTCTCCATAGCCTTGACCCATGTGTCTGTGACTGGACAAATATCTGCATCTTCAAGGTGGGGACAACTTTCAGTGAGTAGAGTTTAGTGGTAACATTCCTAGTGTTTAGTAGCATAACCGTGATGTTGTTTATAAATGGAGTTTTCTCAGTGGAAAATTTTCCCTTGAGACGGTGCAGTATGGGGATGGCAACATTCTTGGCAAGTAGCCAAACTCCCAGGGGTGACAGATGAAGACCATCTCTGGCAAAGCACTGAGGTCTGTTGAGCAGGTAATTCCAGGCTGACAGATAGTGGATCCCCTTACACTGACACCACACACTGTAGCATTTTTTGAAGTCAATCATTTTCCATTTGTATTGAGCCATCCTCCTAAGTGATGGTAAAATGCAGCTCAAGGCCAAGGGCATACCTACCTGAGACACACAGTCTGTCAGCTCAGTCATGTTTCTGCATACAATCTAGAGGGGCATGTCTCAAGCTGTGCACACCAACAGGGACTATGACGTAGTCATGACAATACCTGATGTTGACAGACATGAGTGCATGTGTAATATGGCATATCCTGGCACCTCACAGAAAGTTGACAATGACCTTTCCCATATGTAGCCTGATGAGAAGCACATCAATATGTCTCTTGAAGTAATCATCTATGAGGAATATGTTTGATTTTGTGTTGTACCATAGGTGTTTGACCAGTGAGACAGTGGTCCGTGAGCTATTATGCGTACTGTGTTATGCAGAGGTATGATTATGTGTAGTGAACTTAGATTTTTGTTTCTGGGGTGCCTGGTGCTTACTGATGTGTCTGATAAGGACCTGTGTGCATGTAATTATGTGTGATGTGGGTTTTGGTGGGGTAGGAGGTGAGGTGTGCATGTTGGCACACCACTCATTGTCATATGTACTGACTAGTGTGTGAGAGAACATAGATACAAGGTTTTTAATATAGTCACATCCCTCACATGTTGTGTTTGTGTGGAGTAGGAGTAGATGATTGGGAATGCTTTCCACATCTCATCAGCAGTCACTGATAATGCCTTTAGCAATAGATTCCTGCTTGTGTATACGTCACAACAAGCCATGTTTAGGAAGTGGCCTGACAGATGCTTACATTTAGCATGTTATCACCTTTATGTTGTCATCCTAAGTTACAACAGTACCTGATAGTGTGTCATAACATGGTAGATCGAGTATGATGTTTTGCCAGGCATGTGGTACTTGCATTACCATGATACTCTCAGTAGGCAGGGTCGCACTAACATACCTACAAATGTGATAATGCACAACTCCAGCAAAGTTAGGGTCATGCTGCTACACCCTTATGGCTGACAGCCTCAAACATATTGTCTGTAGGCACTCTTTCCAGTGAAGATGTGGATGTCCATGTATGCGTAGAACACTTGTTCAATTTTGCACTCAATATGTTGGCCTTGCAAGTCTGCAATGGCTGGCAAGCAACCAGACAGCAATTGGATGTTCTGTGAAATGATGTGGGAATACAGAATTTTTTCTGGTTCTGGTAACATAAATGTACAGTATGACATACCTAGGATTTGTGAGAGGGAGAAACACATTGGCCAAAGGTGGCCAGTCCTGTGCAGTAGGCCTCACATCCATGTCACGCAGATGTCCACCATTACATTGTTGAAGGGTGGCCTGCATGAATTTCTGTGAAATTGTTGACTAATATGGATCACTGCCACTGTAGAACTTGCAAGACCAACCTTGGACATCTATGTCACCTGACATTGAACATTGTATTGTGAGACAGCAGCTGTGCTCCTAATCACAATGAGGTCAGTACCCCAGTCACATCCTATGAGGCTCGGAACACAAGGCATAGTACATGCAAAAGTCAAATGATTGTTCGGACTGCTAATCAGGGTATCTACCTGGAAAAGGCATGTCACACCTGCAGAGCCTTGTATCATGTGGGACAACTGTGTGGATCAAAAACAGGCTGTGGCCTGCATTTCGTCTTGAGCTTGGTACTAACGTTTGCTTTCTGGCATGAGTAAAAAAATAGGAGTTTTGTATCCCAGCAGTGTGTGGCCTTGGTGAGACCAGCAGTAGTAGTAGTAGTAGTAGTAGCAGTAGTAGTAGTAGTAGTAGTAGTAGAAGTAGTAGTAGTATTAGTAGTAGTAGTAGTAGTAGTAGTAGTAGTAGTAGTAGTAGCAGTAGTAGTAGTAGTATTAGTAGTAGTAGTAGTATTAGTAGTAGTAGTAGTAGTAGTAGTAGTAGTAGTAGTAGTAGGCAGGCACCAGCAATTCAGGGAACTCCACACTTTTCAGCATCATTCCCAAGTTAATTGTTTGTTTTCAGTACACACTGCTTGGTTAGTATCTAACTGCAAAATAACTGGATAAAAACTACATCCTCAACTTTACAGGGTGTATGTATTAGTTTCTCCTCCAGTGTTTGCCTGTGCTCTGTACAGACTCAGGCACCTTGGGTGGTAATTTTATTGGAAACCATGATGGAACTAACTGAAATGCTGAGTTGCACACAGTACAACCAGCATGCAATGACAAGCACTGTCCCCAGAAGTCTCAGCAGTCTAATATTTGAAGTCATGGAAAGAATTACTATGGAAATGATCATTAAAGATGTAGTACACCTACAGACACTGGACCAAATCCTGTTTGGTTTTGTCAAGAGCAGATCATGCCTACTCTACCTGGTGGACCTCATTGAGTGGTAAACAAAGCAATGGATTATGGGAAAATGATTCACTGCACCTACCTTGGCCTGACAAGGCATTTGTCACTATTAGGCCATCAGGCATTGTTGACAAACTGTAGATGTTAGTTACAAACTAGTATGTCAGCCAGTATATAGCCAAGTAGCTGACAGACATTATCCAGGACAATAGTGTTGGGGAGTCCACCGTTACAATGAGGCCAGTCACCAGTGGACTCCATCACAAATCTTTCCTGCTATTTCTCCTTCTAGGCTTTTACTTCTCTGCAGTCACAGCCACTGTCATTGGCCTCTGACTGAGGAGGATGATTGCAAATTAGGAGCTGTCACTGAATCACACACTGGCTCAACAGTTATCCAGGATGGGCTGACACAGACAGTCTGTTGTTGTCAGAGCCATGGACTAACACTAAATGCCAAGGGATGCACAAGTGAAGTCATCCACCCCCTGGTAACTATGGTATTGTCCATACACCTCCAACAGTTGACCCAGTAGTCAGGTATTATGGACACATATATAATGATCTAGCTTCTTACTGTCACAGGTTGGAAATATTTGGGGATTCTTTCTATGTTGCACAACCTATAAACAAAGGTATGGCAGATAAATCTGATAAAGTAATTGTTCCACTGTACCCAGCATTCATCACACCTAACATTGAGTGCAATGCCACTTTTGATATGTAACCAACTAAGCATATCTGACAACTGTAACATCCACAGAGGTTCCACAGTAAACCAATACACAGTGTGCATAACATGTCCTATGCAGACGGCGTCAGGGCCGTAATTGTGTATTCTGTCTCCTGCATGCTTTGGAGCGGAGGTGCATGCCCACCATACAGGGAGGTGTCAGACCCCACTGTGTACCTCCTGCATATCCAATAAAGGAGTAGCATAAGAATTACCTGTCCTACACAACTACACCTTGGAAACACAGGTATGTAGCCCAGAGAATACACCCAATGTGTAACAGGCTTTCCATCCATGTGAAGCAGAGTTCCACCCTACCACAAAGCATGTGCGAGTTATATGATAGGATGGGTAACACAACAATGATAACTGCTTTAGGAAGAATATCTCTAATGGATACAGGAAAACAGTAGGTGGTTCATCTCCCATGCCCCAGTTTGTACATGTCTCAGCTCCCAAAACCATGCTTACACTTATCAAGGTTATCAGACGTTGTCAGAGTTCAGGGATGCATGGCTGGGATGAAAGAAGCACTTGTTTTTGTTAGCCTATTATACACATATGAATTTATGGAGCCATGCACCTATACTGTTTTATCTTTCAGATAAAATTTTCCTTCTATGCGGTCATCCCATCCTGTGCTCTGGCATTGATTCATTTATTGTAGATGTACATCCATAGGCGTTTCCTACACAATCCTGAAATTGAAACATAAAGAGTTGCATGAGACACTTTTCATTGTGAAACTAGACAGCCATTACAACAGCATCCAATGTAATGTACACAAAATAATGTGGTTTGCTCATTACAAATGGCAACATACAATATCTTTAACTGAACAGTACAAGTAGCATGTCAAAGGCAGCAATGGAGGAAACATATACATATTCATTTAGATAGTCACCCTGTGCATCAGACACATATCATCATTTCCCCTGTATTGATGAGAAGGATGACAGGGATGTGGCACAGGTATCATCACTTGCACAGGGTGTTGCATGGGGGTGCAGTAGGCCTAGACTGACCCAACAGGTTGGCAAGCATGTGTGTGAGTCAGAAAGGGAAGCAGGCAAGATGTATCATGTAAATGTGGCATGTGTGTCTGTAGGTGACCTGAATGTGACAGTGGTGTGTGAATGTCTGCATGAACACAGCCAATCTCAGTGCTAGCCCTACATGTCTCTATGTTGGGCAACATTGAGCCATGCATGATAGAGCTGACAGTTCATATGAGAACAGGCTCCGTCAGGAGTTGGACTGGCACCTCCATGCCCAAGGTCAGATGTTGGGCTACTACCTGAGAGTGACTGCTGTCTGCTGGGACCGTGTCCTCTACAGGAACACCCAGGACCATGATCCCATGGCCTGCCACGTCTTGGTGTGGATGACACACTCACCTCTGGAGTGCTGGATGTACTGCCACTGCAGGAATGTGATTGTGCATGGCCACATGGACTGTCACCAGATGTAGTTGCTGACCTACATCCATGAGTCCGATGCTCAACTCCAGCCAGATGTTCCATCACAGAGAATGTGCGTTCAAAGACAGATAGTGTGCAATCTGTCTCAGACCAATGTCTTTCAACTGCATCAGTAAACTGATCCAGGGTATCAGCAACATGGTGGAGGCAGTCATGGATGTCAAAATGTGCTGCATCCATAACCATGAGCATTCATCTGGAGTTCCTTTTGGAACATGCCTGTGCCTCGATGACAGCCTAAACATACGCCGAGTGACATATGATGGGACACCTGCAAAAGGTGGTGGAGGGACAGCAGGCCTCCTATGAGCACCCCTATCAATCCGCCTGTTTGGAACCTCGACAATTGTTTGGCTATGGCCAGTGTCAACACTAACTGCAGCCACAGTAGCCACATTTCCTTGTTCAATGTCTCCACTCTACAACTGTCAAATATCTGTGGCCTCAGGGGACTGGGTATGCATAGGCATACTGATTGTTTACAATGATAATGAGGGTGGATGAGGGATGTAAACCTATGTGACAGATTCTGCCCCTGCAAACCCCAGCTGTACCTCACTTTGGCCATTATCATCATCAGAGTCTGAAGAGACACTCACATCAGGTTGTGAATGGGACAAAGACCAGCCCTCCTCGTCACCTGTGATATAAAGGGAAAATCATCACTTTAATACCTGCATTATTATGTTCTACAGTACTATGTTGCAATATATGTTAAGCTGTATACACTGCTGTCACTATTACAGTCTTGCATAACCCACAATCTAATATAATAGGACATGAGGACATTATTTTCTAAACCAAATCTGGAAGTATTTGAAAATAACAAATCTTTAAACTAGACTCTCATGAGGAAAACATAAATTATATACACTGTTGACATTCTGCAGAACTCCGCTTGGTTTACTGGTATGCCCATCTAAAAAGTCCTGACAATACAGAGAATTCAGTCAGTGTGGTCACACTTGCAAGGCATAGGTATAACCCTAAAATGCGTTCACTCAGAACACATCTGTACATTTGCAATCATCCAGACAGTACATCAATCCAGCCAGCAGGCCTAGGATGACACTTTAGCTAACACCTTAATAAATCTACATCTCTGACAAAAATGTTTTGTGCTTACCAGCAGCAGGAGCATGGTCTCTTTCTATTCCTGATGGCTCTGAAAAATATATGAGGGAGAGATAATGTAAACAACACCACATGTTACAGTAAAACATTGGTACTATGTCCAAATATCTACCATTTACAGTAGCTGCTATGCTGACAGCTATGTAGGTCATAATATGTGCATGAGCTTAAAACTGCAGCTAACCTCCTTGCCCTCACCCCATAAAACTCCTGGCACCCACGTAAAACTATGTTACAGTATTCCAATGCTAATCCAAATAATCATACCTGAATGCTCCTCTTGTGTAGAGATGGTGGCACCCACATCCAAGACATATTGTGTGATGGACACCTGGGAGCTCTCCTATGTTGCAAGGTTTACCAGGAATTCTTCAGTGGTTAACAGAGGTTGTTCTGCTGGAGGCCCACTACCAGTGACCTGACAGTCCCTGGCCACATCCACTGCCTGTCGGCATGCCAAGTAGATCATATCTGTAGCACGGTGTCACACCTGCTCATATGTGTGATTCTGATGACCCACAACATTTATGTTATAGACCAGTTCGTCCTACAAGGCATGTTGCTCTTGCCTATCTGCCCTCCCTCTGAACAGCAGGACTTGGTAATGTTGTCTTAATGCCTCAATTATGAGGTTGCTTTCAGCCTCAATGAAAGGTGTGTGGCATCTGGCATGCGTGATATTACCTGAAATACAAAGAAATAAGAACACATGACAAGATCACATATGTGGGTGTACAGTATGTACAAGTACAGCAATAAAGAAAGGCTGTCAGTACTCCCCTCTTGTTTACACATCTCGTATGCAAAAGTGTGCCAATCATACAAAGGGTGTGGAACCAACTAGGATAGTAGCAATTGTGACCTACTCCTGTTCGAGCCATGACAGATACTCAGATATGATCACACACCCAACACATGATTCCACTTTTAGTGTGGCTCATAGCAGGAAACCGCCTCCCCTAACATATGTATAGAAGAATACAATGCCAAACAAATAGCTGTGTAGTATTACAACTGGTAACAAAGGAAGTAGACCCCAACATTAACTGATGGTTGGAAGCTATGCTACACAATACTGCATGCTTAGTTGCTTTAACTTGTTTTACCATTTTAGGTAGGCAGTGACATATTAATAAAGATGTAAGATGTCCCAGGTATGTCATACTTGATTGTTAAGACTGCAAAATCTGTATTTACTTTATGGTATTATTACGTTATGCATTGTTATTACTTTGATGATTTTCCTACTTTCCACACCCTTCATGGAATTGGACATTGCGAGTCCTCTCTTCTGCAGCTGTGGTAAAAGAAGCAAACTATTATGCATACCAGTTTTGCAGAGATTCAGCTTGTATATTTTAAATTAATGGAAAACATACTTACCTATCTGTGGGGTGTGCCCAGCCCTAGCCTCTTGGACCAAGGTGTTCAAGGTTCCCCTCTTCCTATACTTCAGATCATCGTAGTGGTGATGAAACTGCTCATCTGTGTGGGGGATACCAGTAGTTCTGGTCAGGTCTCTTGGCCAAATGATCCCAGGCCTCAGACTTACACTCTGAGCAATGGTAGTCATCCTGCAGCAGCCAGGGTATATAATGCTTAACTAGGAGTCCAACAAAAACTCTGGATTCCTGCATTCCCCACATTTGCACACAAAAGCACACTCCCTCACCTACAGTAGCAGTCATATATCTACAGCCAAGGTACGACTCCAAAGAATGATGTGGAATTCCTGCCTATTGGCCTTTATATAGGCTGTATTCCCACCCTTGCACGTCATACAGTAACTTTCAAAAAAGCACCACATTGCTTAGCATTGCACAAACTCTCAAATCCATATTAAGTTAAGCTTAGCAACGCGCAGCTTTTCTAACCATTTCTAAATGTAACAGTTATTTAATTTAAAGGCAACCAATGTTTCAGTTGCCTGAGACATTTTCACAGAAATAAATGTAAAAAGTGTGACTGCTCAGGACCTACTACACTGGAAGTCATGACTCAACCTATCTAGCCACTGGAATAGTGAAGAGAACTTGTATATCTTCACATACACTAGACAGGTGCCTGTAAGTGTAGCAAGGGTTTGCATGTTGTTAACCACTGCAGAACTACAACAATTGAATGCATCTGGTTTCTATTTTTAGTTTTTTTTAGTGGATGTCTACTGTATGTGTAAGTAAAGCTAAGCATAGTTAAGCAATGTGCCGTACTGCACAAAGAATCACATAAATGTAAATAATAATAATAATACAGTAAATTGCAAATTAATGAAGTTAAATCTGTTGTACACCTTTTAGTCCAGGTTTGTAAGCGGACGTTTGGAAACCGGAACACCCAGAGGAAACCCACACAAATGCAGGGAGGACATGCAGACTCCACACAGAAGGCACTCCAGCTGAGAATTGAACCAGAGAGCCTCTTGCTGTGAGGTGACAATGCTACCGCTGCACCACCGCAAGGTCCAATATGTATACAAATATTCTTCAAAATACAGAGACAGTCAACAGTCAGGGTATATATAAAAATATGACATGTGAAATGCATTTGTCTTACAGCATTTATAGCGCAGTGTGATTAGCTGTAGGGCATAAAGAATAAATGATATCTAAATAAGTATGATATATACAGAGAGCTCCAAGAACATGCCAAGAGTTTATACAGAGTTGGTGATATTATGCTAATGAATGTCCAAACTATAATGTAAGGCCAATTTGTCCTCGGAAGAAAGGATAGCAGTAAAAATATAGATGATTTGGAGACGTCTATAAAAATAATGAGGAAAGCAGAGTTACAGAATGCAATAAAAAGTTTAGAGTATAACTAAATACAGTAAACTCATTGTGGCTGTTGTAACTGAAATGCATTGTGTGCCCTTAATGAGTAAACATGGTTCCCTTCATACTGATTTTTTTTTAGTATGGCACACTTGTTCAAGTACACTGAGTTATGATGTGGTTGATTACCCATCTTAAGCTGCTGTTTTATCCTTGGTGTCTTTGGGATTTCTGTCCAGTTCCATTGCTATGTGTCTGCATGTGTGGTTGGGTAGCTGACATCATTACTGTACACCCCCTTTTACAGGGCATGGATACGACTGTGCTAGTATTTCACAGGAGCAATGTTTTGGTGGCTATATTGCATTAAAGTGGTTTGTAATAAAATGTCATGTTTATGCAGGCTCTGTCCTTATTTGGTGACCAATTTTCATGTTTTCTGCAGCTATATGTTGATACTTGCTGTAGTCTTTGCATGACATGTAGCTGCTTCATTGTATAGTCTCTGCTCACCTGCATTGCTGAACACAAATGCTTTGACCTGATCCATAAGATCCATATACAGCATGCACGCAAATGTAAGTCATACCTGCACCACAGCACTCAAATATATTGCTCACTATCCTATATATATATATATATATATGTATATATATCTATATATATATATATATATATATATATATATATATATATGTGTATATATATATATATATATATATATATATATATATATATATATACCTTTATTTCAGTTTAGTTGCATCTTTAGAAATATTCCAAAGCAGCTACACCTTAGTCTTCTAACAATATAACATGTACGCAATAATGCTAATATACACATATAGTGGAAGTCTACTCTTTGCACTGGCAAATGTCTGTTTGAGTTATTGTAGTGCAATAACAACTATTCCTTTGTTTCTTTTACATAGGTTCATAGGTTCATAGGTTGGTACTAGGCTATCGGTCCTAGGGCCTATACAAGCCTAGCCATAACAATTCCCTGGATATTTCTTCCAACAATATTTACTTCCCAGGACCCCTGTCTAGCAGGGTGACTGACATGATCCCTGGGGTGAATTTCCTATCTCCCATCTAGTCATCAAGGTTCCTTTTAAAGGGGGCCAAGGAGGTGCTCTGCTTGACATGTATGGGCAGTCTATTCCAGAGTATGGGGGGGTCTATGGTTCAGGAACCTATCCCTCCATTTACATGGGGATAAAGTTCCATTTGACTATTTTTTTCCTGACATCATAAATGTTATTTCTCAGAGGATGCATTATTACACTATATATATTTAACATTTAACCCAGGTGTGTTAATTTAATAGGTATATAAATTTAGTCTTTAAGTATCCCATTAAGTGGCAACAGGAGACAATGACAATAAAAGTTGTGAGTCAGTCCTGAGAAAAAAAAAGGATTAACTTGTGAAAAATCAACCTTATTAAAACGGTAAACAGCAGTACGTGATTTTATTGCATTATTGATGACATCCAAAGGGACATGCCTAGCTCTATTCCCCTTTATTAAGGAATTTTGCAGGTCAGGGATAAGAGCACTGTTCTAGTAAACAAAGGGTCATAATTTAAATTCTCCTCCAACCCTCTGCTTGTGGTTGAAGCAGAATTCCTCCTTGCATTTATTCAAGTGGAAATTGAATCAGTGGATGAGGAATCATAAATTTACACATAATCTCTCACATATGTCCCTTTTACAAAGAGGGTGCTTGTAAGTGCTTTACAACTCATTCCCAGACCACCCCCCCCTTCATGGCTATACTTAAAAAGGTCCTTCAAGGCCATTATCCTAGTAATTACATATGAACCTATTAATATTAGTATCTTACATTTCACAAGAAAACAAACCTTTGGATGACTCTAGCTGCAACAGTTTGGATTTAAAACAGTTGCTGAATGTTGTGTCTGCTCTGACCAAGAAAGTGGATGACCTTACTACTACTGTTAATAACATATCCATGAGGCCTTGTACCTCCTAATCACCAGCAGGAATCTGCTAACAACAATGGCAATGTCAGCATTTTAAATGGTGAGCCTGACCCAAAGGGGAATCCCGTAACAACGGTTGAAGCCTGTAGAGGTAAATCTTTGCTTATAATTGACTCTGCTGTTCAGTTGTGAGCCCAGAGTGAAACAAGGGTTTCTCAACTTTTCTAGTGTAAACAACATTGTTAGTTCAAATAACATTGCTTGTGCAGATTCTAGCCATTGGTTGGGAACTCATAGTGACATGAGTGTTGCCCAACCTGTCATTGCTTTAAACTCTGTTTCAAATACTTTTGTTGGTATGCACCTTAAAGATTGGCTGCATAAGCCTGTTTCATTTAATACTGACAGTTCCCATTCGAATGGCAATCAGTCTAGTGAAGCCATTATTTTTAACATTGTAGAAAAGTTAAAAATGTTTGACAACAATGTTTGACAACAAGCTTTTTAAAGTTAAAAAGCTGCAACTAAAGATTGCCTACTTCAGGGAAAGCCTACAAAGACACCAGGTACCTAAAGGGTTGCGATCCCTAGCATTTTCCAACAAGTCTAGTAGGCAATTCTGTTTTTCTTCAGGATTTATTATGCTTATTTAATAAACATGGCTTTGAGTTGATTGAGCTATACATTAAACATTATACAGTCATTATTGAGGTACTGAATGAAGAGATAGTAGCACTTGACCAAGGTATTAAAATGGACCCAGATTTTGATAGATACAAGGTATGAATATGACCGTATTTTCACAAGTATTAATGGTCAGATATCCAAGTTAAAAGCCACAAAAAACAAAAAACTGGTAAGGGACAGTAATGACTACAGTAAAGGAACAGCCTACCCCAAACCTCCACCTGCCCAGGTTTGGCTTAATCCCTCAATTCGTTCTAATGGTACTGAGCTGAACCAAGGTCCAGATAGACCACGTGTTCATCCCTCTGAATACAGTTATGCTGAGGCAGTAAGTGAACCACTGGAGCAACAACCTGAGGGATCTAGTTGGAATGGCCAATTGCGGAACAACACCAAAAGTAAGAACACGTCAAGGGGTATTGTCACTAATGCCAATCAGGGGAATAACGCCAATCAAAGGAAAAATAACCAGGACTTTGTTTCGCCCAATGAAGAACCTATTTTTGGCAACAACCCTCTGAATAACGAGATTAGTTCTCAAAATTTTCACAACCGAGGCCACTTCCAAACCAATTTGACCAACCACCCGAGGTCACTGAATGCGAAGGGGCCGAGACTGAACTTGTCATTCCAGAAGTAATTGCTACTCTGGCTAGCTATAACCTAGCTGGTGCTTCTGATAGAGCTAACACCAGTTCTTACAGTATTGTGTTTAACAGCAACCAGGACTTTAAAATTTTTAACTATTCAAGCATGGCTGTGGACACACCTTTGGCCGACCTTCTTGCCAAAGGTTTAACTTTTGTCCCCAGCCAGAGAGCTAATCTTGCAAGGACAGTCCTTGATTTAAAACTCTTTACACGTAAACTAAAATTAGAGAGTATGTTTATGAACCAAACCATAATAGATAGAGAATGCAGAATACCCAGTGTATTTAACCAACCTTTGCCTCCAGCCTTGTTGACTTTTGAACGTGTATGTGAATTGGATTTACATGATATTTTAGATAGTAGTAGATCTGTTTCTTCCATCAAAACTTTTGAATTTTAATGAGTTAGACTGGGATAGGTTGAATTCCTTGCATTTTCAGAAAGTTAAAATAGTTAAACCAGATAAAGGAGGTGTCCTTGTGTTTTTTGATGAATTTGATTATAGCGATCGTATGCCAGGATTATTGAATACAGATAATTATACACCAGCCTCAATGAATGAAATGAACAAATCATAACAGAAAGTGAAGGTTTGTATGAATGATTTGTTCATAGAGTCTAGGATTTCATTGGACCTGTATAATTATTTGTCATGGTTGGCCCCACTAAAGCCTATAATATTTGGAATGCAGGAGGTTCACAAGAGCTTAGAGGTTCCACCCCTCTGGCCTATTGTGAACAGAAGAAATTCCATCACATATCCCATTGCTAAGAACATCTACACAGTTTTGAAGAAATTGGTTGAATGAGTGGAGCATATTTGCAAAGACTCTTGGTCCTTTCTAAGTAACGTCAATGGCCTCGAATACAGAGATCACATTGTTTTCCTGATCATTGAAATGAAGGACCTTTATACTGTTATACCTGTGGATGCAGGAATTGAAAGGGTTTCCAATTTCATGACAGATAAGGGCAGTTTAGTAAGATAAATTGAGCTAGTACAAGAATTTTTGGATTTAATTTTGACAAACAATTATTTCATGTTTGAAGGGAGATATTATTTACAAAAGATGGGTGTTGCAATGGGCTCTTCATGTGGGGCTAGCTTTGCCAACCTCATGATGGCCCATTGGGAACAACACTTCGTCTTTAACAACAAGTTAGTGCCAGCATCTACTACTATACCAGATATTTCGATGATGTGTTCATTATGTTTGATGGCACTGATGAATATATTCCCAAGTTTATTGATTATTTAAATGCCTCTATGAATTTTTTGTGCTTTACATATAGTTCAAGTACAGACAGCATAGCATATTTGGATGTAGATTTATATAAAGACAGGGGGAACCAAATGTTCAAAGCTAAGATTCACTGAAAATCGACCTACTCCAATTCCTTTCTTCATTACATCAGTAGTCACCCTTATCAACAAAAGAAATCTGTTGTTAAGGGCCAGTTGGTGAGGGCAGCCTGCATGGTTTCTGATGATGATGATGCATTTTTTGTGGAATGTCAAACCTTGAGGGGAATGTTTCTGAAACTGGAGTACCCTAGCCAAATTTTAGAAGAGATGATATTTGAGGTCCATTACATGAGAAATAATGGAGTATTTAGTCCAATACTTTCAACTAGGCATGCAGCCCCTAACACTTTGACATCTTTAGCTGAACAGAGCCAGTCATATAAAGCAAACCCACTCAAGGTGACTTTTATCTCATTATTCAGTGTTGATGCTAAGTTATTATGACAAATTTTATATACAAATTGGACTTTACTTAGTTCTGATACAAATTTGACTTCTATCCTTGAACCCAGATCCAGAATTGTCTATAGAATAGGGCAGAACCTTAAAAATCTTACATAAAGTATAAGACATTAATATCCCTTACTCCCTGCACCAAAATTATTATATTACTTCGAGTCATGAAAAAAAATGTATACTTGTAGAAATCATATCATCTGAATGAATACGATTACAGCAAATCCCAATATATTGATGCTCAAATGTTGAAAACTACATTCATTGAACAGCATGGTTAACCTTTTTTTATTTCTTTTTTTTTATTCCAAACGGGCACCTTTCCCATGTGGGAGAATACCCCCCACCCCCAGAACTTATACATGCTAACTCCGCGGTCATACAGTAATGGGAAAATTGCAAAGACCATTTGCAATAATTGATCTTCAGTGCAAGTGCTCTGATTAATTCCATTACCATTGCTCACTTGTCAACATTTCTACCCATAAACTCAGACACTTAAATAGTGCTGGCAGATGGAATTTTCAATTTTGTATTTAAACAGTTAAACTATGCAATAACTTTCCAGCCTTGAGAAAACAGGAAAAGAAGCCAAAAGAGTGGTTTAAACAAGGTGAGTTGTGGCTTTATGCTAAGCTAAAAGGTCTATCACAGATAAATAACAATGAGAAATATAGCTTTAGCGCTATCTGTAATGATGAGTAGGTTGAAAGGTTGCATTCATGAGTGGAAAGGGTATTCTATTATTTGATGGCTATGTAAGTGAAGTACTTGGCACGAGATGTCACAGATTCATAGTAAATGTTTAAAATACAATTGTCAACTTTTTTAATGTAGATGAAGTGAGTTCAAGTTACCCTGTTACATTTCCAAAGGAATGATGATATCCATCTACAAAAGTTTGTAGATAACTGCTAAGACAATAAATGTACATGTATAATATATTTTGAGACCATTTAATGTTGGTGAGGGCTAAGCAGTAGTGATCTTTGTGAGGAGATTGCAACATAGACCTTTATATCTCATTGACTTTTACCTAGAGTCTGGAGATATTTGTACCAATTTGCAATAGATGATGAAGGTTGCATTCAGAAAAGGTATTGTAATGAGTCTACTTCACTTCACTGAAAACTAATTTGACTGAAACTCATTTGGCAGAGCACACAACTGAAAACTCATTTGACTGAAACTCATTTTGTTGAAAGGTATATGCCCTTTTCCCCATTGTAGTGCAATCCTGGAGTTAGTATATATAGTAAGGGGGAGTGTTGGGGGCAGATGTTAAACCATGTACATGGATACTTAAAATTCCAATGAATAACTCTTTTTAGAAGACAATATATACCTATATATATATATATATATATATATATATATATATAAAGGCACACACATGCACACATGCACACACACACACACACACATATATATATGTATATATCTATATATATATATATATATATATATATATATATATATATATATATATATATATATAGATATATACAGCAGAAAGTGCTAGGAAAATATTGAGAGGACAAGAATGTGTAAAACTGGGAAATAAAGATGTGAATGTGTAAAACTGGGAAATAAACGCAGAAAAAGCAGAACAGTTAAACATATGGAACAGTCATAGATTTCTAAAGAAAAATAATGAATACTAGAGGTCCTGTTATTCCTAAGCTAAATCATAGAAGTCTTATATTTCTTCCTTTAAAAATGATAGGCAGCAGATGGCATGCTGCATTGTTAAAGCTATTTCAGATTTGACATTATTAAACACAAAATCAATATTTTGTATTTACCTTGAAGGATTGGTTGAATATATTTTCCCAACATATCAATGAAATACCTCACAACTGTATTCTATATAACACAATATTTTCCCAGAAATATGAAAAGAAATTTGATTTTGTTGATAATATAATTAGGTCTATATTACATCATCGAAAGCTTAAATAAGCAAATGATGATTAATCAACCCCATGTAAGTGAAAGCTTACAATGTTGAAACCCCAGAACAGCATTTTTTTTCCAATTTTTTGCTCCAAAAAAAACAAACAAAAAAAAACTTTTAAACAGTACATGAAGTGGGGGGGCTTCACCCCCCACACCCCCCACACTTAAATATACCAACTCTGAGATCGCCCTACAGTGCCGAAAACGGCAAAGTAACGGAAGCGGGCAAGCAAATTCTTTCCCAGGGAAATAATTCACTTAAAAGCCGCTTCACTATTTTGCCTTTTCATTCTTTTACAGTCTATCAATACGCATTCGACAGAATGCATCTTCAATTATGTAATAGGAACCCATATAATTAGTACATTTTGAATATCATTTAGAGATGGCTGTTTACTAGACAAAAAGCATATAATGATTACATTCATGATAAAAACAAATACTAATGACAAATGGTCACATTAAAACAGTTGTGATTTGAAAAATAATAATGCAAAATAATGTAATATATTTGATCAGTGAGTGGTCAGGGAGTAAAATAAGCTGGGGATATAAAATGTTAAATTTCACATATTCTTTAGATTGTGTTTGTGAAGTAAACAGGATGCTTCTTTTCCAGAAATTGCCTGTCAGAGGAAATCACCATCATAAACCTCCTAGTGAAAGAATATGCCTGAACCAGAATGCCGATGCAAAGAACAAGAAAGGAAATGCATTCTCTAAGAGTTTGAGTATGTCCAAAGCCTATACGACCTATCATGAAAAGATTGGAAAGATGGATATTGGTGATTGTGGTATAACTATTTATCTAATGGTTTTGTGGTCCCCAAACTAAAGAAAGAAATGTTATTTCCACAGTTATGATATTAGAAGTGATGATATGACATGTTTTTTTTTTATTTCATAAAAAGTATAAAATAGAAGATGTACAAGAAGAATAAAAATGGTGATTAGAAAATATAAAATTCAAAAGGAAAGAAGGTAGTAGGGGATGTACAAAAACAGTAGTTTATGACAGAGCAGTTAGACAAGGGGTAGAGAGTAATTGTTAGTATTTTTATTTTAATTTTTAAGTCTAATGAAAAGAAAGAGTGAACTAAGTGAGGCATAAAAAAACTCATGTTTACTAAGCAAATTTCTGCCACTAATAACATGACAAATATGGGTCTATATTACAACAGCGAAGAGGCATTTAATCGAACGCCTCTTCGCCGACACATATAGAGTGAATGCACTAAAGCATGAATGCTCAGAACAGCAACTTCTTTCCCTGGGAAAGAAATTGCTTTGCCTTCCCCATGTGTTTGCCCCTTTCCCCACTGTAGTGCGATCTCGGAGTTGGTATATTTAGTTAGGGGGGTGTGGGGGATGTGGGGATGGAGTCCCCCCACATTGTAATGTTTGAAAGTGTGTGTGTTTGTGTGTTAGTACTACCAATTTTTTTCACAGGGAAAGAAATCGGTGTTCTGAGTGTTCACGCTTTAGTACGTTCACTCTATATGTATCAGCGAAGAGGCATTCGACTAAATGCCTCTTTGCTGTTGTAATATAGACCCGTCAAATATATAGTGATACGAAATAAGGTAGAAAATGATAATTGAATACAAATTCATAGTCTGAAGAAGCTTTTATGAAGGAAACCTCTACCCCTGAATAAACCTGTGTCTTCTAGAACTTTTTTATTTCTAATGAATAAAAGTTCATTTTACCCCTACTTTTTTAAATAATTGACTTGCAATCTTTCACACTGCAGATGAACTAGTACAAAGTCAAGGAGCTGGAATCTCTGTTTATTGTCTCATCTGATGTATAACACCAGCTTTGTTAGTGTCATTTCTGGAAAATGAATCAAAACTTGGTCTGAGAAATTTTATTATAGTTTGTTTTCTTTTCTGTTAATGTATGTCTGCCTATGTCTTAAGTGATACTTTAATAAAGATGTTTAAAAAACTCTTGGTGTAAGAAAAGAAACTACTACCTACTGATCTCACCAGCAACAAAAGGGAAATGTGCGATTTGCTAAGCCACTTCAACTGCCCTTCAATATATTAAGGTTTAGCCCTTTCCACAAAAAAAACTCTGATATCAGAAAGCATGCTTCCTTAACAACAGCTTGAAATCTTTCATTTAAAATTGGTGAATTCAATAACAAAAAAGATGAGTTACTTGATGAGCACATGCATAGCATGCAGGGCTCAAGAAGCCTGCTTTCTCTGCATAAGGAAAGGCAAAATGTCTGGCCTATATACCTATCTCTGATTATTCACTTCTTAACACTGTATAACAGCTTACTAGCCACTTAGCTCTTAAAGAGACAGACAACCATACACATACATGTACATTCATTTGTACTTAGACATACACATGCATATGAACATACTCATATGTACACTAACATGCATGCATACAAATATACAAATACACATGCATGTAAACATGCTTATGCATACTCATATACAGGCATGCAAATGTACATATATATGTATTCATACATGTACATATACACAGACAACTAAATATACAAATGCACAGAAGCATACACATATTCATGCACCTTCACAAACATATTAACATATCCATATACATGCACATACACATAAGTAATTTCATGATAAACATGCCTGGAAAACGTGAAGCACTGTCTCAGACAATGGATACTAAACTTCACAGACACACACACACACACACACACACACACACACACACACACACACACACACACACACACACACACTGTATATGGCATAACTGATCTGTGAAGCTACTGATGCAGAAACAGAAATTCCAAGGCCACATGCTGGCAGTTTACCGAATTCTAGATAGTGATGATAACAGATGCTTCTTCTTAATGTACCTGTATTAGGATCATAGGATTATAGGAAGTTATGAGGCTATTGGCCCTGAGGCCCTTACAAGCCTAGCCAAGAATTTAGCCCATGTTCCAACAAGTCAGCACCCAATGCCCCTGTCCAGCAGGGACACAGGTGGAACACAGGGGTTTATTTTCTGGACCCATCCAGTTATCCAGCTTGCGCTTAAAAAGGGTTAATGAGGTGCTCTGCTTGATGTGGAGTGGGAGTCTATTCCATAGAAGGGGGAGTCTCTGGGACACAAATCTGTCCTGCCAACAAGTCCTGTTGATGTCAGAGACCAGGTTGAGGTTGCGCATGTGGGTTACTCAAGTGGAGCTTGATTTGCAGATATGCAGCAGTCCCATGGGGGAGCTGAGATTGCTTTGTATGCCAGACAGAGGTCAGTTCTGAGGAGTCTGTATGAGACTGAGTCAAGGAGCAGGGCTTTTAGACTATCTGTGCAGGGTAGATGTTTGAGGCCCTGGATTCTTCTGGTGAGGAACCTCTTTGGTCTCTACAGCTGCTGCATGTGCTTTGTGAGGTACATGCCAAAAGGGGCATTGTACTCGATAATGGGTCTTATAAGGTAAGAATACAGGGATGTTATGACTTCTTTGTCCCTGGATGAGATACCCTTCCTAATGAGGTGGGCTATGTAGAAAGCTTTCCATACAACTGAGGCAATATGGTGGTCAAAAGTCAGTTTGCTATCAACTTGGGTGCCCAAGTCCTTCATGACTGTTTGTGTGCTTAGTATCTTGTTATTAATGTGATAATCTGTGGGGATATCACTGTCCCCAAAGGGGATAATGATTATTTTTTTGGCATTCAGTTTAAGGCCATGTTTCTGGCACCAGTCATTTGTTTGGGTGAGACCCTCTTGGAGGATGTCCACATCACTAGGGGAATTGATGACAGTGCCCAGCTTGCAATCATCTGCAAACTTGGTCAGCCATAGTCCACTGGATTTGGCCTGCACCTCAGAAAACTATATGCAAACAACAGAGGCTCCAAGACCGATGCTGGATTAAAGAAAAAGCTCTTCTAGCTCTGTAATGCTTATACCAACTGACTGAAGTAAATCCTCTGATTATGTGCTACTTTGAGAAAAGCTACCTAAGTGAGTGATGTATGATTCAGATAGCAGATAATGACTGCTGAGTACCTTAGGCTTGCAGTTTCCCTTACCTGTTGCAGAGATGCAGGTCTTACTTATTCAATGACTAACAGTTTATTCCAACTAATTACACTATATCTCCAGTAGAATTTGTGAGTGCTGTCACTGTCTTTAACACTATCACTTATCAACATGTACCAGTCTTTCACCATCCTTTCTGTGAAACAACACTTCCTTAAATCTCACATATGCTATCCCCTTGTCCTTGATAATTCTGTCACTTACTCTGACACAGTTCTTTTTGAAAATGCTTCTCGGGCTTCATTTATTCCTTTAAGGTGCTAGAAAGATTCTTTCATGATCTCTCCCAACTTTCTTCACAACTATCACAAGTATCTGCATGTTAAACATTTCTATTTTTAAGACTATTACTTCATAGGTTCATAGGTAGGTACTAGGCTATTGACCCTAGGGCCTATATAAGCCTAGCCAAAAAGGTACCCTGGCTTTCGCCACCCAAGAAAATTATTTTCCTGTGCCCCTGTCGAGCAGAGCCACAAAAGTGATCCTCAGGGTGAATTTCCTATTTCCCATCCACTCATCAAGATTTTTCTTGAAGAGTGCTAATGAGGAGCTCTGTTTGACATAGATAGGTAGTCTGTTCCAGAGTATGGGAAATCTCTGGGACAGGAATCTATCCCTCCAGCATGTTCTGTTTATTGTGGTGACAACGTTTAGGTCCCTACAGTGTGTAGCTCAGAGAGATTGGGATTTCTTTAAGTGGAGCATGTCCAGCATCTCTTGGTTTGACATAGCTTTGCAAGTTAGACAGAGATCGCCTCTGAGTAGGCGATATGCAACAGAGTAAAGCCGGAGTTTTTTGAGACAGTCTGCATAGGTCATCTGTTTGAGGCCAGTAATCCTCTTTGTGAGGTATCTCTGTGGCCTTTCCAGTTGTTGTAGATGTCTTGTGAGATACATACCAAAAGGGGCGTCGTACTCTATAATGGGTCTAATGAGTGATGAGTAGAGGGGAACAATGACCTCTTTTTTTCTGGATGAGAAACCTTTTGTGATGAGGTGTGCCACATAGAAGGATTTCCTGACCACTGTGGTGATGTGATTATCAAAGGAGAGACTACTATCCACCTGTGTCCCAAGGTCTCTTATCACACTTTCTGTGTTAAGAAGACTACCACCTATGTGGTAGTTCATGGGTACAGAGTTTTTACCAAAGGGGATGACAATGCACTTTTTGGCATTGAGCTTCAGGCCATGGCTTTGACACCAGGCATCTGTCTCAGTGAGGCCCTTTTGTAGGATGTACACATCGTTAGGAGTTTTGATTATGGCTCCTGGTTTGCAGTCATCTGCAAAATTCGTTAGCCAAAGACCTTCTGTGTTAGCCTGTACTTCAGAGAAGGAGATACCAAACAGGAGATGACCCAGGTCTGAATCCTGTGGTACTCCACTTATCACTGGTCTGAAGTCAGATTTGGAGTCTGCTACTTTCACAGTGTGGGTTCTGTCCATGAGCCAGTTGGCAACCCATCTTGGAACATAGGGATTTATACCCAGTTTAGTGAGTTTATCTATAATTCCAGAGTGGAGGGATGGTGTTGAAAGCCTTGGTGAGATCTAGATAGGCTATGTGAACCATCTTACCCTCATCTATGACTTTGGTGACTGCTTCAAAGAAGTCTATCAGGTTTAGGAGACATGATCTGCCTTTTACAAACCCGAACTGGGTGGAGTCCAGAGTTTGGAGATTACCAATGTCTTTGTTTATGAGTTCCATGATGATACTTTCCATGGCCTTGCAGACCAGGCTCATCAGGCTAATGGGGCAGTAGCTCCTGGGGTCTGTTGTGGCTCCCACTTTGTGGAGTGGGATAACCATTGTGGTGTGCATTTCAGTGGGCACAAAGCCTGAGGTGAGGGTATGATTGAGCATGGGTACTTAGGTGGGGTGCCAGTTCATTCTGTAGTTTGCATAGAATGCAGCCTGGGATATTGTCAGGTCCCATGGACCTGACAATATCCCATATAGTACATAGTACTTTTGTTTCCCTTCTCTAAATTGTATCCACAGTGTATAATCTTATGAATATAAATGCATCAAACTGCACTCAGCACTCTAGATGGGGTATTCTGAAGTGTCTCGAAAGTCTGATATTTTTTACATATATTTGACCTATTTTCAAACATTTGAAATCTGAACAGTCATTATGGGGTACAGATACAAAAATAATGCATTAATCGCCCACATAAACATGCAGAAAAAAAAATGCAGTAGCAGAGATATGCATAGAGTTGGATGAAACAAGACCTCTTGTCTTTGTGTGTGTGTGTGTGTGTGTGTGTGTGTGTGTGTGTGTGTGTGTGTGTGTGTGTGTGTGTGTGTGTGTGTGTGTGTGTGTGTGTGTATGGTTGTGTGCATGGCTCCCACATGCTGAAGTGGGCCCTCAAGGCTAGATTTTTTTGCGGGCCCCCATAATTATATTTATAAAAAAAAAAAAACAACAACAAAATTATTAGAAAGTGTACATTCTAGCTTTCATTACAGCAAATTTTTCAATTATTTTTGAGTAATCAACTTTTTTTAGCAAAATCATTTTCTATACATAAAATTGCCAAATGATTAAGCCATTCTTGGCTAGTGGAATTTCTTTGCCACATTTTTAATGACTTTGCCAATTTACTGAATGATCTCTCAGCAACGAGACAGTTACTGGAATAGTACAAAATAATTTCAATGCAAGGCAAATATTGCCAAATATTTCTTGCAGATTTTTTCAAATATTAAATTAAGAAATTTAATTGGTGGCCTTTCTGAACCAAAAACTGTCTTGTTGATTGTTTTAAGGTGAAGTACTTCATTTATTAATCATTTAACAAATCTCTTTCGTAAGCTTTTACAAGTATTGCTACTTTTGTGGTTAGATGATCTTTGTCCAAATCCTGAAAATTTAAAATTGGAAAGAATAATTCTCAAATATTATTCACTGCTTCAAATCTTGTTTTTATATTGTTGATAATAAAATCCAACACTTGGTACACAACAGAATTTCTGAAGTCTTCTTTACAGTTTTCAGAATTTGTGTGCTTTTTGGGAAATTAGTGTTGGATTTCTATTGCTACAGCAACTGTTTTAGCTTCATGAACAATGTTTTTCCATGAATCGGGCAACGTCTGAATTTCTTCCACTATGTCTTTTATCAAGGCGGTCTCTATATCAAGAGATAATCCTTTGCTTTTTATGACAATATTCTTATTATCAATACGGGCTAGTATTTTATGCCAGAATATTGTCATCAGCAGACCTTTATAAGAACTGAAATATTTCTTCAAACCTTCAAGCATATTTAGTGCTGAAGGAGTTAATCCTGTAGCCATCTCACTAAGAATGTCGTCAATCGCAGCAAGTGCACAGGGGTAATGTTTGATGATTGGATGCACAGCTCGAATTCTTTCACTCTATCTTGTTTCTGACACACTTTGAAGAGATAATGGTATGTGTTTTCTAAGTACCTCCCAGCGTGCAGGACTATGAGCTAAACAAGTGTACAAGCTCTCTATATTTCCAAAAAATTTTATAACATCTGGATTGATTTTTGTTGCTTTCACTCCTACATGATTTAATGAATGTGTACCACAGGGGGAGAACACTGCAAATTTGTTCTTTACTAGGATGTGGGTTTGAATGCCGATTACTTTACCACGCATATTGGTGCCATTATTGTACCCTTGTGAATGGTAATCTTGAAGAGGTATAATGTATTTTTCAAGAGTAACAAGTATTTCTTCAGTTATTTTTTTGTCCAGTTTTCCCAGTAAAATTTATGAATTTGATGAAATGTTCATTTACTTCAAATTCGTTTAAATCTTTGTTTTGAAATACATATCTGAAAATCAGGACATTTTGTTTATTGTGCGAGATACCTGGTGTTGCATCAGCAATTATGCCATAAAAAATTGAGTCCCTTGTTTGATCCAGAATTGTGTTAAGAAATTGGTCTGCACCAAGACCTATAAACTCATTTTGAGAATACCACAACAAATAATGGACAGATCCTTTCATATTTCTTCTTTCTTGTGTCTGATTTTGCTGAACTTTAAAAAGGTGTTATCATGTTACTTCATCATATTTTGCAATTAGTTCCAAAAGCCCTAAAAAATTTCCATTGTGGACATTTCCAATTGTTGTGTTCTCTTCTTGAATGCTAAACCTCTAGATGCCCAAAAAAGTGTTACGTCTAAAATTCATTGCAGAATAAAATTCCACTTGGTTATCTCAGACTGAATTTGGAGTTGGAGGGCTTTATCAATTCTATGTCTTTTTATTGAATCCAAAAGACATTTCCAAGCTACATATTGTTTCCTATGTTCAACACTATTTTTATGAAATGGCAAAATGTCATATAACTTTTTCCAAGATTTATTTTTAGGTGAAAATCCTTCTTGAGCTAAACAGCTTAAATTTTTTTAAGTGGATCACAGAAAAGTCGACATGGTAGGCAGTAAATAATTTCTTTTGATGCACTCCATGTTAGCCATTCTCATGGAAAATGTTCACTTGTTCTAATTATCTTACATTTTTTTTATATAAAAGAAACTCTTGAAATTCTTTACCATTAACATCCTTTGGCAATTTCTCATATATCTTTTGGAATTCTTGAAAGGTGGTGAGTTGTACTATTTCTTGTCGCAGGTTATTTGAAATTACTCAAGGCCACGTACCAGGATCATCGCATTTTACATCAGGATTTTCAAAATGATGTGTAACTGAAGTATCGACTGTATCGTGTTTTTTCACAGTTAGTTCTTCTTGAGGTTTCTCATTTCCTTGTTCTGCGATTTGCAACAATGGCAGTCGCTTCCTCTTCGAAATGATTTTTGAATTTTTGAATTCTCATATTCGCTATCTTCATTATTAGTACTATGCGCTAAATTCTTTTCGTCACCATATTTAAAGAATTTTGATATTGACTGACGACCGCGTGATGCTTTCGCTTCTTTTTCATATTTAAGTTTCCTTTTCTGAGCGCCAGACTTGTGTTGATAATTTGAAGCAGACATGGCTTTACTTTTACTTATTATTGTTAATTTCTATAAAAAAAAAAAAAAAAGCCAAAAATATCTATATAACGTTTTCAAAATGAACATATCCATAAAGAACAGGACGGGTGCAAAGCAAAAATATTTACTTACGATAACAAACATACCTCTTAACCTGAAAACATCAAAAATCTGGGCAAATGGCCACGAAAAATAGGCACAAATCTGTACGCTAATTAAAATAAAATATGCATAGCTAATTATGTAACCCCACCCATTCCAATAGAATTGTGGGAAATCAACTTTCATATGCAAACTGAAGAACAGGCAACCAAAATATGGCCCCAGAGACCCCCTGCAGCCATTCCAATGTCCCATTACTTGGCTATTTCACTCCATTTACCATAAACACTGGAATGTGCATAATGCTTTACTTCTACAGTGATTATATGGATTTCATTTAAAACTTATTTTACATTTTATAGTATAAACACTAATAGACATCTGCTAAACAAAGCAATGCAGTCTCAGAATGAAAATAGACTTAACGTTAAAACTTCTCTGCCCTTGAAACTCACATTAATTGAAACCCAGACACTAATGCTTAAATAAAATAGCTGCTACCATAACCACTCTGCCTACTGAGTGTAACATTTGAATTAGAAAGCTGTGGAGCTGCTGCCAGTAATGAACCACACACACCGTGTGAGTTGCATGCTTAAATAATATAGCTGCTCACATACCTCTTAACTGTACAGATTTTTGCAGAATGTCCAGATTTCTGCCTAATATTTTTGGTCCATTTTTCATAAAATTTTGGTTTTATAACAAATCATTGGCAAATCACTGAAAATTTAAGTCAGAAAATAATGTCAGACATTTGAGTTTCAGACTTCATATCCTTCAGAAAATTAATATTAAAGCACATCCTGTTGCTCTATCTACTTTCTAAGTTTGTAAGTACACTATTCAAAAATTGTCCCTATCTTTGGGCCTTTGCCCACCCCTCCCCATTATTTATGGCTTTGTCCACATTTCTTACTCTAAGAGGTTGAGAGGTATGCTGCTGCCGTAACCACTCTGCTTATCGAGTGTAACATTTGAATTAGAAAGCTGCAGCTTCACACATGCACACACACACACACACACACACACACACACACACACACACACACACACACACACACACACACACACACACACACTAATGCTTAAATAAAATATCTGATAACATAATGCGACCAGTGCGCAGTTGCAGACAGCCATATCTTGCACAAGAATGTAAACATCCAAAGACGAGAAATTCAAAGCGTGGCTATTTATTTTTTCACACTAACAGTTACAAAAGAAGATTCATGGGTTCTGCAACACATGCCTTCAAAATAAGTAATCCATTATCCAGACATAAGCTAGTAATAGTCATTACTCAAAGTAGCTGTTATGCATATACTTTTAACAATCGGGTACTCGGGTTAAAAAAAGTTATTTGTTTTGGCACAAAAATAACTGGTAAACTTCCAAAAAAAAGAATAACATGAAAATGCAGCTCAGTTAAATCAAACTTCCAGCGTGAAGATAATGTATTTCATCAAATATATATATATATATATATATATATATATATATATATATATATATATATCCTCCTACTGGTCATTAGAATAAAACAGTACAGAGGCAGACAAAGATAAAAAAAAGTCATATTGCTTCATCATAAATACAAACAAGTGCCTAATTTCAGTGGAGGCACAATTCACTGATTTATTCCTACTATGAAATAAACAATATTCTCTAGTACTGACTACATTGAGGTGTGTACATTTTTTTCTTGCATGTTAAATCCAGTAATGTGCTTTGCAGCGCTATCAGCTGCTCAGTGCTCAGGCTTCTGACTAGTCTGTCCCGTCCCTCTCTCTTTAGACCCTATCTCATTCTCTCTTTAGACCCTATCTCATTCTCCCTTTAGACCCTATCTCATTCTCTCTATAGACCCTATCTCATTCTTTCTTTAGACCCTATCTCATTCTCTCTTTACACCCTATCTCATTCTTTCTTTACACCCTATCTCATTCTCTCTTTAGACCCTATCTCATTCTCTCTTTAGACCCTATCTCATTCTCTCTTTACACCCTATCTCATTCTTTCTTTAGACCCTATCTCATTCTCTCTTTAGACCCTACCTCATTCTCTCTTTACACCCTATCTCATTCTCTCTTTAGACCCTGTCTCATTCTTTCTTTAGACCCTATCTCATTCTCTCTTTAGACCCTATCTCATTCTTTCTTTAGACCCTATCTCATTCTCTACTCTGTTGCAGGCTTGCAAAGTAAACTCAGCCAAGAGCAGCCCTGAGCCAAATTCCAATAGGCTGGCAGGCTGCTCACAAAGCCGACGTCACTGTGCACGCCTCTGTGCGATGATGTCAATTTGAAAAAAAAAAAGCTGGGAAAAAAATTTTCAAAAAAAGCTGGGAAATTCGGAAATTAAGGGGTGCCACTCGGGAATCGTGGCACCCTATTATTTGGAGCTCAATCTCGCTTGAATTATTTTTTTCTTTGTAGTCTGTTTTGTGTGCCATGTTATGTTATGTGTTATGAAATGCGAAAACTGTTAGAAGCATAATCATTATACTATAAGATCACAGAGCATTTAAATGCATTTTTAAGCTTTTAGAAATACTTGGAGGGTATTCAAAGTCTTACATCTGGACTTTATCATTCCCTGTACTTATTGTCATTGTATTAGTATCTTTCTCAGAATTAATGTTTTAGGAAGACTGAGGTATACAGCATTATTTTCTCATATCTGAGTTAAAGGAACTGTGGCATTAGGTTCTGTACTCTGATACCAGTACTTAGGCATTTGTAGATGTGCTGTGTGAACCTACTTCACAAAACATCTAACAATATCAGAGAATATAAAACAGGTGACTGCATTTGAGAAAAGCCAAACAGAGACACTATGATCTATCATTCAGTGAAGCATAACATATTTCAGAACATACAAGCAATGTATGAAACAGTATAAATGCATTATGTAATGCAGACACCTGGGGAAACCAGTTAGTATAAAGAGAAAAAGGCTGCACTGTGATAACTGCTATAGTAAGATAGTTGGTAGCCTCTGGTAACACTATCAGCTCATCAGCAGACCACATTAATGCTGGTTTAATGAGTTTATCATTTTAATTTATCAGTTAATAAACACTGTAACCCAGTTATATGTTTCTGTCTGCAGAACAGCACACTGTTATTAATAAAACTGAGGCCATTAATGTGTATTGAGTTTTGCAAAATTTGCCCAGCACTCCTCACATAGAGGAGTAAAGATCTGCCTGTGACTCTGGCAAACTGAATTTGATTAGTGACTTGAGTACCTGCTGGAGCTGGCCAGGTGGAATTAGCCTTGCCTCTTCCGGAGGAAGAGAGATGGGAGTATGCAGGAGACACAACAGTTCACAAGTCCTGGTGGTGATATCAGTGCTGTAGCTGTTATAGAGGTAGGTGAGCAAGAGGGACCCACCTCTCCCTCTCGTCAACCCTCAAAACTGGTAAAAAATGATAGATCCAGTGCGGTTGAGAGGTCTGCTTACAAATCAGCATGATTCCAGTTAAAACTGAATCTTTTTTGTATAGAACACACAAAGTAGACAACATAAACCTAAACATTAGATATGGATCAACCACATTGCGTTTTTTTGTGTAAAACATGCAGCCATATGACGCAAAGGGTAAAAGTATATCACATGCTCATATGATACCAATGCAGGCTAGAAATATCCCCGAGCACCCAACTGGCGAGCACCACCCTCTCTGTCGCATTGATAATAATAATAATTGAATTATGAATTTTGAAAAGGACCCATCTCCACAACTGAAAAAATATGGATATGGGTCCTTTTTGAAATTCACGATTCAATTGTTGTATGAATTAAAGGATACATTTTCAGTGGTCAAGAAATTTCAAAAAGAGGTTTTAAATATTTTTATCTTTTGACCGAGCACACTGAGCCACCCTTATCCCGGGCCCCCAGGCTAGGCCCTGTCAGCCTCCCCCCGTGGGGGCCATGTGTGCGTGTGTGTGTGTGTGTGTGTGTGTGTGTGTGTGTGTGTGTGGGTGTGTGTGTGTGCATGTGCACCTGATTGTATGCAGGTATCATGTAATGGAGTGGCATTCAATCCAGGACTCTTTACCGCTTTACACCGATTGGGTACATCGATAGGCTCCAGTTCACTGAGACCCTGAGTTGAAGAAAGCAAATTATTTATTTATTTATTTATTTTACATTTGTAGACTGGGATACTCTAACTGGATATATCTCCATTTTTAGTGTTGGCCCGGGGAGAAAAGCTCCAGATAACATGGATAGAACATAACAGATATGAGTCAAACATATTTACATAGGCCTCTAGTAGGTACTCACAATATACACAGTGTGTAATAGTATACAAAAAGGTTGTAGCCAGCTATTATGAGCATGAAATGTGTACAATATTAATTTAAATAAGGCATTGAATAAGTAGTGATTAATCAGGGTTACTACAGAGACATATACTATGAAAATGAATGGATGAACAGTTGGACAGATGGATGGGTGGATGGCTAGATGTTTCAAACTATCATCCTACACCTGTCAAATCTGTTTTCAGTCTTAATAAATGTTCTTATATAAGCTCATTGTATATCTTCATTTTATCAGCAACCAGGTATTTTTGTTCCAATACGTCTGCAATCTCACTTCTTCATCCAGTTACTATGATACTTTGTAGTTTTGTGTCATACCAGTGTGTCATCTATGCTACCATTTTAAGGCATGGCCCAAGTCCCTTTTTTGTGGTATGGTATAAAGTACATTGTTGGTACCTAAACAAGTATAAACAGGTCAGTTGCATAGAAACTTTATTTCTGGTTTTCATCTTGGTTAATCAGACAATAGCAGAGGACATTTAGAAGCACATCTGGAAGAAAGGAAATGACAGCCATTTCAGTTAGAATAACATAAAAAGCAAGTATTCAGTTGTTCAAAAAGTCATGCAACTCAAGACACTGGATAAAGGTGTTGTACAAAGTATATAGCCTTATATGCACAATATTAATAATGATAGGATATATGCAGAATGGCAGTAGGGAAGGTAGGAAAGCTGGCATGATGGTTAAAGTCTGCATCTCACAGATGCAAAGTGCAGGGTTTGATTCTGACCACTAGTTATTGGTTAGGCTTGTAATAGTCTGGAAACTTCTTGCCTAGTATTTGCCTATGAATATATCGGGCAATCATTAACAATAAGCAGAAAGATATGAAGATATAGAGGGTTATGAACAGATCTCCAATCATAACCATATTATTGTGTGTTTGAAACATGGATGCCAAGAAATTGACCTCAAGACCAATAACGTAATAATGGGTTATGCTCAGGAGACTTAACTGTAATTTTTTGTAGTAAATGGAGTTTTCTCTAGTTCATGTAATACTTGTTACAAAAAATGTTAAAGTGTTTTACCAGCTTTGAAAGCCAGTAAAGCACTTAACAAATGCTGTCACACAACAGCAAGTATGGAAAAAAATCAGGGAGAGTTTTTAAATACTGTCCTAAATTAAAGAAGTAACTTACAGACTGACATCTGTAAATTTATGTGGGCATAGGAAGAAAGATATTCTGGGACCATGGAGAGTGAAGAAATGTACCATTCCTTATGCATGACTGTAATGGCTCTTAGGAGGTATAAATTACTGTTACAGTCTGGTCTCATGCATCAGAAGATTGTATCAGATTCATTTTTTTTTCTGATTTTGGAGCATAATCTAGACACTCCATGCACTACAATAATGCTATTAGACTGAACAGTTGGATAATAAAGTTTATGAATAGTACTAACATACAGCATGTTTATAAACAAGGGTGCATTGGTTGGCAAAATGGCCATTGTGAAGGAAAATGTATGCTTATAACATAAATATCAACAGATAGAGTTAAAAAGTGCAGCTAAGAGCTGAGGAGTGAATATAGATATTAACAAATATATACAAGTTTAAATTATAAAAAACACTTGTGTGCCACAGCTTTCACCAGGTCAGGCTGTTTAGATAATGGATAATGACCATATGAATCATTGAAAGTTGTTGTGTCTTTTGGCTTTTTCCTGGTTAGGAGTCGCCACAGCGGAACTCCGGTCTGCTAATGATTGGCAGTTGATTTTTACGTGCTGAGTTGCCAGCCCTAATGCACAACCTTCAACAAAGATACACCCATTCATACATGTCTCCACGCAGAAGACGCTCTAGCTGTGAGTCGAACCGGACAGCGTCTTACTGTGAGGCGACAGCGCTACCACAGCACTACCACCACTAGTAAAAAATAATATTATTTACTGCCATTTGTTTATCACGAAAGCTTGACTGGGCTGCCAGGCCCTGGAAGAAAAGGTTCAAGTTAGATCACAATAAACATTCTACAAATATTATACATTAAAAATTATTGCAAAAGCCATTTTATATTACAAACTCATAAAGGCATATTACACTGAACCTAACATTGCAATAAAACTTTTTTGTATGCAAATATTATTTATCAGCAAAAACATTGCTAGGAATAGGAATGAATAGAAGATATTCAGAAAATCTAGAAATGAAAGCTCAGACTATGAGCTAATGAGACTTTGATAGCATATGCATTAATCCAAGTGTTCAGTGCTCTATGAGGGCTATAAAATAACTATGAAATATTAAGAGTTGGGCATATTTTCAGGATCCATTCCAAGGTTTGTTACCTTCTTATTTCTGAAAATGTTGTATTTTTCAGTAACAAAAACTTTGTGCTGCACTTTAAGAGCTGAAAAGGAACAACACGATGACTGAGCATTTGCCCTAGTACTGAATCCAATTCCTAAAGTTTTAGCATAGCATCTTCTGCTAACCACAGCTGATGTGCTTCAGTAAAGGGAGCTCCATGAACATTGTAAGGACTCAAAAGTAATGAAAAATCCCAGGAGATGTGTTATAGATTCTAACTCCCTTGGTCTTTGTTCTCCTGCCTTTTGCAAAGTGAGGCTGAAGTGATTTAGCAAGCACTGTTTTAAAAGTACAGTAAGGAATCAAAAGGCACTGCCACAGCACTGTAACCTGTCCTGGGTATAATGCTGATCATTATTCCTACCCTTGTCCTGTCTGCATGCCAACACAACACTGTAACCTGCCCTGGGTATAATGCTGATCATTATTCCTGCCCTTGTCCTGTCTGCGTGCCAACACAACACTGTAACCTGTCCTGGGTATAATGCTGATCATTATTCCTGCCCTTGTCCTGTCTGCGTGCCAACACAACACTGTAACCTGCCCTGGGTATAATGCTGATCATTATTCCTGCCCTTGTCCTGTCTGCACGCCAAGGCTGCACTGCCACAGTAATGAAGGGATAGTGCAGCGTGCAAAAGACCGAACCGCTGAAGTTTATAGGTAAGTTCTGCGTTACTTGCCCTTGTGGACCATTTTAAGCCTAGCTAATTTCTGTTGGAGAAAATCAAACCCTGTATCCCTTGTCTGTGAGGTAAACAACTTAACCATTATGCCAACCCCAACCGATCATATGTCTCATATTTGTATGTTGGTAGCTGTGTAATCCTTATGCAGCATCAAATGGTGAAGCACATAGTTCATAGGTGGTTACTTGGCTATTGACTCAAATGTCTTTATAAGCCCAGTTGTGTGTGCCCAATATAATACTGGAGAAAACTAATGTAAAAAAATCTTGCCTAAACTCGAGATATTAGTTAGCAATGACTGCCCATATCTAGGAAGGTCATAGGTGAAATCACTAGCAGGAATTTATGGTTTCCCATCCAGTCATCCAGGCTATGCTTAAAGAGGTCATAGAGGGGCTTTGTTTGATGTGAACTGGTAGCATATTCCAAAGGAGTGGCAACCTCTGAGAGCCATATCTGTCTCTTCAGCAGGTCCTATTTAAGTCATAGGCCAAGTTAAGGTCCCTGGAGTGGGTGACCCTTCTCCCATTTGACTTACGGATGTGCAGCATTTCCATTAGGAGTGGATCCAAGATTGCTCTGCAGGCTCGACACAAGTGTCCTTTAAGCAGTCTGTACACTACTAAGAACAGTGACTTCATTCTGTCAGTGTATGACTTGTAATAGAGACCCTGAATTTTCTTGGTTAAAAATCTCTGAGGTCTGTAAAGTTGTTGCATGTGCCTGGTAAGGTATATACCAAAGGGAGTATTGTACTCAATTATTGGCCTGATGAGGGTCGAGTGCAGGGGTGTTATGACCTCTTTCGCTCTTGGGCAATGCCTTTGCTAATGTGATGTGTGACATATAATGCCTTCCTTACCAGCTGTGTCCCAGCTTTATGTTTCTGTTTGCTTCTCTTTTTTCCCCACCAGTTTAGCACTAGAAGCACCCTCAGCACCTAAAGGTGAAGGACACTTCTTTTAGTACTTACTTTGTGAAATGGCCTAATGAGGCAGTTTGAAGCCTCTGGAGTTGTGGCCAATGTACTAGGCCTCAGTTTCATGTCAAACAGGTATTAGAATATTGGATAGAAGTATATTGGTGGCTGGTGTATTGGTTTGTGAACTGGCCTAATGAGGCAGTCTGAGGCCTCTGAAGGTATACTATTTTCTTGCTGATTAATTGTGGATTCATTTTTTTTTTTGTTATTAAGATTTGCCTTGATCTAATTCACATCTACAATTTATAAACACGTGCATTCATCTTTATCAAAAATATGGCTGCCAGACTATAAACAGTTAAACCTAGTAAAACCTTCAGGAGGTCTGATGTAATTACCCATTCTGGAAGCCTTGTGGTCATAACCTCACTGGACACGGACACGAGGTTTAATTCCAAGCCAAGCTGTCATGAATTTATCTCATTTTCCCCATGTGGTTGTGAAAGTCAAATCCAAAAGAGAATAACTAGCAGAGAGTGCTATAACGATTGCAATAGAATAGTTGAGGGTGACAGTATTGAGCATGTGCATGTGCAATTGTATACAAGACAGCTCTAGAAAGTTCAGCTGAAGAAGCTCTACTTTTAGTTATAAATGTGCAAGTCTTTTAACTACATCATTGATTGTTTGCCTTTCACTAGAGCTTATTTTATCCTAGTCCACTCTTCATCAATCTGCATTATTCATGCTAATTGCAGCTATTGTTACAAATAGACTGCTGTGATTCACACTTCATTAAGAACTATAATTATAGGTCAGTTTGAAAGGCCAGGCCTCCAGAGTAGTTTACGTACATCATTTAGCCTTCAACAGGCAACAATTACAGCTCACAGTCATTGGAGCTTGTCGCATAGGGAAATGTGCATTTAAATGCCCAGCTTCCAGCTTAGTGGGCATGTATGTGCCAAACAGTCACACACACATTAGGAATATGACCTCAGCAGACCCCAGCATCTGTATATGTATATATGTATATATATATATATATATATATATATATAGAGAGAGAGAGAGAGAGATGGATAGATATAGATATAAATATATAATATATTAATGACAGACTACTGAGAATGTTTTTTTTTTTTTTTTTTTTTGCACAGTACACCTTGGTTCTTAACATGTATAGTCATTTTTATGCAAATATATTCATTGCATTTCAAACATAAAACACCTCATATACGCTTGTAAAAATAGCATTAACATATCTTCAATTCTGGTAGTATTCATTTCAGGGAATACGAAGATAATTTCCAATTGGAAAAAAAGGATTAATGTTTTGCTGCTTATTAACATTTGTGGAAAAAAAAAGACACTTGACAAGTTTTTGCTTTGGGACAGATTTCTGCCTCTCACTATACCCTTAATATTCTGCACAGACATATAATCTCAGCAATTTTTCCTGACATTATTGAAGGGAAAGTATGTGTTTTGATCATCTGAAATTGTTTGCTCTCCCAAAATACTGGGAATATACTGACTGCAAATTTTGCAGGTCTGCATTTTATATATGCTGAATTAGAAAGTCTGGGTGGTGGAAACGTATTAAGCAATATATATAGAGAGAAAGAGCCTGTGTGCTGCACACATGGATTACAAAGAAATACATCTTATAAGTGGAGAGAAGTGAAGAACATCGAATAGTGCATTCAATACTGGAATCCTATCGCATAGCCTGATTGATCAAACTGCTTGATAGGCTAGACTTTTATCTTCTTTAAGCCTAAACAAAGGATACTGGCAAATTATACTGGCCCCAGAAGCAAAGAAACAATGTTATTTTCCAGGCCAGAAGGACAATTCTGTTATGGAATTCAGCCTTTTGGTATATACAGAGTATCTATAACATTCCAGAGGCTGATGGACAAAATCCTTAGACTCCATACCAGACATCATAGAATCATAGGAGGTTACTAGGCTATTGACCCTAAGGCTTCTACAAGCCTAACCGTGTTATACTCATGTTCCCTTATGAACCATATACATAGTCTACTTTTGTGTGCAAATCTATGATCGGCACAGGTGAAACCCTCTGTGTAAATTTACAGTTTCTCATCCAATTGTCTAGGTTACACTTAAATAGATACATTGAGGAGCTCTGTTTTACATGAACTGGAGATTGTTCCAGAGGAGTGGTAACCTCAGGGAGACATATCTGTCTCTCCACCATGTCCTGTTAATATTTCAGGCTTGGTTAAGATCCCTAAAGTGAGTGAATGTTGTCCCATTGGATTTGCGGATGTGCAGAGTTTCATCAAGGCAAGGTCTGAGACTGCTCTGTAAGCCAGACACAAGTCACCTCTAAGCAGTCTATCAATACTGAGTAAAATTATAGGGCCTTCAGTCTGTCCATGTAGGTCATGTGTTGTAGGACCTGAATTTTCCTGGTGAGAAACCTCTGAAGTTTCTCTAGTTGCTACAGATGTCTGGTGAGGTACATATAGAAGGGAGCATTGTTCTCTATTATTGGTCTGATGAGAGCTGAGGACAGGGGAATTACAACCTCCTTAACTTTGGATGCTATACCCTTGCTTATGAGGTGTGCAGTGTTGAAGGTCTTTCTTATGACTGTGGACACCTGATGAACAAAGTTAAGGCTGCTATCAACTTGAGTTCCTAAATCTCTCACCACTGTGTTTGAACGTAAGGGGGTATTATTAATGTTGTAATTAGCCAGGTTTCTCATTTGCTGAAGGGCATCCTAATGCATTTTTTTGCGTTTAGTTTAAGACTATGACTCTGACACCAAATCTTTTGTCTGTGTAAGCACATTTTGTAGTATGTTGACTTATTTGGGGGATTCAATGATTGCACCCAGTTTGCAGTCATCAGAAAACTGGGCAGGTCTTAGGCCATCTATTTTTGCCTGGACTTCTGATAAATAGATATCAAACAGAAGGGGGCTTAGCACAGATCCATGTGGAACACCACTGGTAACAGGTCTGCTAGTAGAGTTGACATCCCCAATTTTGACTGTATGTGTTCTATTTGTGAGCCAGTTGGCAACCCATGTAGTGATGTAAGGGTTAATCCCCAGCTGGGTGAGTTTCTCAATGATGCCTGAGTGAGGAATTGTGTTTAATGCCTTGGCTAGGTTGAGATTTATTTATTTATTTTACATTTGTTAACCGGGGGTGTCTGACTGAGCCGAAAAGGCACTTTTTCAGCAGAGGCCCGGGGAGAAAAGCTCCACATAGAAAAATTACAGATACATTTAGATATTTAGACATGATCAGTGCACAAACAAATTACAATAGACATGTTTTACAGTGGTATTCAGCACATCAACAGTTACAGCAGAGAGAACAAACAAGAAAATATTAATTTAAAAATAAAGGCAATTAATAGATTTGTGGTGTACAGCTGAAATTTGGGACATAAGTAGAAGTAGAATACATACATAGTACACAGGTACAGTACATACACTGTACATTAGCCAGTATTTGTGAGTAAGAGTGAAAACTATTATCAAGTACTCTGGATTTAGTATGTGTACCTTATCTGCTTTCACTAGCCTGGGGGGCAATCATGGCACTGCCAACTTTGCTTGAGATGTTGCCTAATGAGGTTTTTAAAGGAGGCTTTAGATGATGTGTTTTATATGCTAGAGGGGAGAGAGTTCCATTTTTAGCCACTGAACTACTATATAGTGTGCCTCCAAAGCTATTGTAGCTGCTGGTAACTTCTAGTAGTAATTTGCTTGATCTAAGAGGCCTTATGGCTGAGTGATTTTATACTAGGTTTTTGAGAGCAGGACACTTATTGGGGAGGTAATAAATAGAATGACAGAGGCAGAGTTGATTGTAGGTTAGGAGGTTGGGCAGTTCAATCCAGTGGAGCTGTCTCAAAGCAGTACAGTGATGAGTTCTATATGAGCAATTTGCAGCAAAGCAGGCAATTCTGTTATAGCAAGCTTCCATTTTGCTTAGGTCAGTTTTGTTGAGGTTAGTCAGAATGGGAGATGCATAGAGTAGGGTGGATAAAAGATGGGAGCGAGCAATGGCTGATCTTGTGTTGTTGGTAAGAACTAGTTTGATACGGTAGAGTGGTCCCAGTTTGGCATGTACTTTTTTAATAGTTAAGTTGAGATGACTATCACATTTTAGGTGTGAGTCTATGGTTATTCCCAGTAGCTTAGCCTGTGCCACTGGTGTGATTGGACATGCTGTTGGACATGCTACACTTAACAAATCCCAATCCCTCAGAGCTACACGCTCCAGGGATCTAAACCTTGTCATCACAATAAACAAAACATGCTGGAGGGATAGGTTCCTGACCCAGAGACTCCCCAGACTCTGGAATAGATTGCCCATACATGTCAAGCAGAGTGCCTCTTTGGACATCTTCAAGAGGAACCTTGACGATTGGATGGGAGAAAGGAAATTCACCCCAGGGATCACGTCAGTCGCCCTGCTAGACAGGGGTCCAGGAAAGTAAATAATGTGGGAAGAAACAGCCAGGGAATTGTTATGGCTAGGCTTGTATAGGCCCTAGGGCTGATAGCCTAGTACCAACCTATGAACCTATGAACCTATGGAGTAGCATTAGTGGAGCAGATAGTGAATTGACTGCTAGTGTTTTTGTTAGAGCTGGTTATAATCATAAGCTGAGTTTTCTTTGGAATGAGGATAAGTTGGGCTTTGGTAAGGTAGTTTTCAATGTCAGAGAATGCTAGTTGAGTTGTTTGCAGGAGGATGGGAATGTTTTGTGCAGAATAGATTAAGGTAGCATCATCTGCATACTGAATTATAGATGCATGCTGTGTGGAGGTATGGAGGTAATTTGTAAAGACTGTGAATAGAAGTGGTCCTAAGATAGAGCCCTGTGAGACTCCTATAGTTATGGGCAGCTGAGGAGAGAGAGAATTTTCCCATTTCACAGCTTGGTACCTGTCAGTTAAGTAGCTTTGGAACCAGGTAAGAGTGGAATTTGATAGGTGATATTGGTTTAGTTTGTTTAGCAGGATTTGGTGTGAGACTGTGTCAAATGCTTTGGACATATCCAAAAAGAAGAGTTGACACCTGCAGGCCTTAATTTTTGAGATGGTTTACTGTGTCTGTGAAGCAGAGGATGGCTGTAGTGGTACTATGGGCGGGTCTGAAACTATGTTGAGTAGGTGACAGGATGTTGCTGTGTAGGAGATATTTTAGCACCTGGGTATAGATGCATTTTATTAGGATTTTGGCCAGGGGGGAGAGTATAGCAATGGGTTTGTAGTTATTAAGTTCAGTGGAGGTCCCGCCTTTATGTATGGGTGTAACATAGGATATTTTCCAGAGTTTGGGCACATAGTTTTCAACAACTGATCTGTTTATGAGAGTGAAGACTGGGATAGCAATAGCATCAGCTGAGTTTCAAGAAATAGCTGGGGAGTAGGTTGGCTGCTGTTGATGAGGTTTTTAGTTTGGAGAGCATGCTTTTGATTGAAGTGGTGGAAAGTGTTTTGAGGGTAAAGCTTGTATTAGTGTTATTTGTGTTGGGGGGATAGTGAGGTTGGAACTGTCCAGTGATACTAAGGATAGAATTGAGTTCACAAAGTGGGAGTTGAATTGTTTTACAATGGGAACTTTAGTTTCAGGGGTGGCTGGTTTGGGGGTAGCCTTTTTGTGGGTTTTAGTAGCTGGTTTACATTTTTCCAAAATTTGTGGAGGTTGTGTTGGTATTTAGTTTGTAATGTCATGTAGTAGGATTTTTTGCTCAGCCTAATGCATTTTTTGCATGGTTACAGAGTACCTAGTACTTAGTTAGGCTTTGTGTTTCTTTGTTTTTTTGACAGTAAAGCCAGGCAGTGTCTCTGGACTTGAGGATTTGTTTGGTTTCTTTACTAAGCCAGGGGTTTGTAGAGGCTCTAACCTTGATTTTGCACAATGGAGTGACAGTGTCTAGATGTTATAGAAATGTTTTGTTGAAATATGCTACAGCCTGGTCAAGTGGGAGGATTTTTAGGGGGTCCAGTCACAGTTACAGAGTAAAGTATTGAGGACCTCAGGAGAGAATTTTTTTGTGTTTCTAGTGGATTTATAGTTAGTGGTTTTGCATATGCTTGTTCTACTATGTATAAGGTATATTATCTTGACTTAAGGTGTCTGGGAGACTACCTGTGTGGTGGGTACAATGTGGAGTTGTTAGTTAGGACCCAGTCAAGTATGGATTCCCTTTTAGATTTTTTATGACATCTAGTTGGAATTTGGACTAGCTGCTGGTAGCCATGGAGCTTTATTACATTACTTTGTGGTTCAGATATACAGGTGAACCAATCTAGATTGAAATCCTCTAGAATAAGAGTTTCTTGTGAGTATGTGGAAGAACACCAGGATAAGAAGTCTTCAAGGCTAGCAGGTGTATTACCAGGTGGAATATAGATCACTATTGTGGTGATGACCTTTTTAGGGTGAAGTAGAAGTTGTGAGATAAGTATGTCCCAATTATTGGGGGAGGGGTTGGGGCTTGGTATTTGACATAAAGTTAAGTTGGACTTATACAGTAAGGCAGTTCCACCCCCTTTACGAAGTGTTCTGTCTTGTCTAATGATATTGTAGCCAGTAGGGAAAACTTCTGAGCTTGCTATGTTTTTATTTAGCCATGTTTCTGTTAAAGCAACTATGTCTGGGGAGTAGTGTGCTATTGTGGCCTGGAGTTTAGGTATTTTATTTTTGATACTTCTAATATTAATATTTAGCATTAAAAGATGGTTGGTTTTGCTGCTGTTGTTGATTTGTCCAGGGATGAAGATATTGGGGGTATTATGTTCTGACAATTGTGTTGGAGCAGTTTGTGTTGGACAGGATGGATTTGGGCCAGGGTTGGCCTATCGGGAGCCAGAATCTGCCACATAACACAAGCACTCAGGTCACTCCAGAACAAGTACAAATATGATGCTGTCATTGTTCATGTTGGTGTGAATGACCTGAGACATACATCCCTGGACTGCATGAAAAGAGACATGAAAGAGCTCTCTGATCATGTAGCCCAGGCAGGTATGACCCAGAGTAGCATCCTGCCCACAACAAGAATGATACCACAGTATACAGAAAAAATGATCAATTTCAACAATTGGCTAAGCTTCTGGTGTAATTCAAATGGGATCCAGTGTCTGTCAGCTTGGGATGACATGCTCGATAAGCCTCATTGATTCGCAAGAGATGGCTTGCACCTGTCACCCCTAGACATTCAAAAACTGGCTAAGGCTCTTGCTGCCTCCATAGTGCCTTTTTTTAGGCAAGGCTCAAAAGTCAAACCCACCTCCGTAAACAGCACAAATAAAAAAATGAGGGTTATGCTACTCAACGCCAGGAATTTAAATCTCAAAATGCACATGCTCGAAGCACTCCTCTGTATGGAAAACGTCGACATCTGTGCAGTAACTGAAACCTGGTTCAAGGCTCCACAGAGCACCCCAGCACTACTGGGCTACAAGTAATACCACACATTTCGACCACAGAACATGAACCGAAACACAAAAGGAGGGGGTGTATCCATATTTATCAAGGATACCTACACCTCCAGGTTAGTGGTGCAGCATGATACCGCCGAGATCATCCATGTGCAACTAACATCAGGCAAATCTGCAGTGCAAATTGTGACCTGCTACAGATCACCTTCCATGACCCAGGACCACCACTCCACCTTTCTGGAGACAAAAACATGAAGGTCCTACTGAACTCCCTGATATTGGGCAATTTCAAATACCCTACCATTAACTGGGAAAACTACTCAAGTGCAAACTCCCAGGTCCAGCGCTTCCTGAAATTTATCAACTCAAATGCCTTGGATCAGCTGGTAAACTCCCCTACCAGAGGTGAAAACATATTGGAGAAATATACACGATTCCTCCACTCCTTCACCAGTAAAGCATACAAAATACAGAATGGAGAACACCGACTACTGCAAATTGGAAATTTTTTAATTCTGGTACCTCGGCCTTCGCCTTCTCCTGGAATACATTTTACATAATGCTCCACCCATTTTTATACAAATCTTTTAATTAAATAATTGATGCACCATCCCCCAATTAAATAGTTACAATCATTTCTTTACTACTTAAGGGAAACAAATTTGGCATTTCTTAAGCACAACTATACAACATGTTAACTGGAGAATAAATAACATTCATTTCATAAATACTTCTGATAATATATACATGAATATAAATATTATTACTAATAATATATATATACCTGTTGTTCAAATAATGTTGCCCTTGCAAGCAATCCCTTTTCCCTAAACGTTAGAAAATATTGAGAAATATGTGAAGAAATTAGTGTTGTAAAATATGTATGAGAAAATCCATAAAAATAATTAAGAAAAAATTCTTGAAAAAATTACTGAGAAAATTGTTATATGGAAAAAACACATTACACCTCCATATTCATTCCATTTGGAAACATAGTTTTTAAATTAAGAATGAACCTTGACTCCATCAAAAGTAATTTTTCACGAAAAATGGCCTCATTACCAAATACATTAGGTCTACCTAACACACTGAAGACAAATCCATCTGGGACCCCCACATGATTGTCAACAAAATGTTTTCCCACTGGGCTCTCCAGCCTCCTGTGCCTTATATCTCCTAGGTGTTCCAAAATCCTTAATTTAACCCTTCTAGTGGTTTGTCCTATGTACCAATTTTGTCTCTCACAGCCACATCCTATAATATACACAACCCCAGTTGAGTTGCAATTATAAAATTCAGTGGCATTGTATTTGACCCCATTAATTTTGCAACCATCCAAATTCCTAATCCACTCACACACTTTACATTTTCCGCACCTAAATGATCCCTTTCTATCATCTTCACCCCCTCCACCATTTTTTCTAAAATTTAGAATTTCCCTGAGATTAAAATATCTCTTATATGAAAAGGTCACCCGTGACGGAAAGAGTTTTCCTATCTTCTCATCTTCACAAATAATTGGCCAAAATCTATCCACTAGTTCCTTCAAGGTTTGAGAAAAATGGGAAAGTCTGGTTACAAAAAATATTTTTCCATTAGAATCCTTGAACCCACCACTATTTTTGTCATGAATATCATGATTTCCAGAGTGCCCCATCCCCCTAAATCTCACCCTATTGCTGGACCTTCTTGTAATGCCCAACTCATTCTCCACCCTTCTTCTAGCTTTTTTAACACTCATGACAGAATATCCTCTCTCTAATAACTTTCCTTCCACCTTATTGAATTCCATTGGAATCAAATTCTTTTCTGAAATGTGTCTCCCTATTCTTTTAAACTCACCAAATGGGAGAGAATTAATCAAGGAATCACTATGCATGCTGGAAGCATGGAGAAAATTTTTTTCCGCTGCAGTCTTCTTATAATGAGGTTTGTATTGAATTTTGTCATCCTGGTTCACATAAATTTCTACATCCAAATAATGGATAGTTCTACCCCCTATGGTATAAGTAAAATCCAAACCCCAATTATTTTGCTTCAATTCTGAAACAAAATTCTCGAACTCCTCTGGTACACCACTGCACAAAAATAAAAGGTCGTCGATAAACCTCATGTATTTGACCACCTTCCTTTTATAAAAAAGAGAGGGATAAATATAACTATTTTCAAAATGGGCCATAAACAAAATAGCATATGAGGGCGCAAAGGCCGCCCCCATAGCTGTACCCTCTTTTTGCAAAAAATGTTTACCCTCAAATTCAAAACAATTGTGCGTGAGACAAAAGTCCAACAAACTGATGATGAAAAATGTTCTGGGTCCATCCCCTAACATTTTTTCTACTGCTCTTAGACCATGCAACCTGTTAATGCTAGTATATAAAGATTTAACGTCTATGCTAGCCCAATAAAAATCTTCATCCCATGCTATATTGCTAACCTTGAAACACACCTCTTCACTGTTCTTGACATGAGATTGTACCCTTTCTAGGTACCCCTTTAAAAGGGAATCCAAAAATATACCTACATTCTGTAAGTATCCACCTTTCCCCGAAACTATGGGGCGTCCGGGTGGATCCATGAGATTTTTATGTATTTTGGGGATGGTAAAGAATCTGGCCACTCGTGGATTCTTAACATGTAACTTTCTAACATCCCCTGGAGATAAAAAGCCCAGCCGCTCGCCCCTTTCCAGTATTTCCAACAATAGCATGTTATATTCTTTCATTGGATTTAAGGGTAACTCAAAATAAGTATTATGGTCCCTCAAAAGCTCCATGGCCATGGAATTATATTTGTGTGTTAGGTAGACCTAATGTATTTGGTAATGAGGCCATTTTTCGTGAAAAATTACTTTTGATGGAGTCAAGGTTCATTCTTAATTTAAAAACTATGTTTCCAAATGGAATGAATATGGAGGTGTAATGTGTTTTTTCCATATAACAATTTTCTCAGTAATTTTTTCAAGAATTTTTTCTTAATTATTTTTATGGATTTTCTCATACATATTTTACAACACTAATTTCTTCACATATTTCTCAATATTTTCTAACGTTTAGGGAAAAGGGATTGCTTGCAAGGGCAACATTATTTGAACAACAGGTATATATATTATTAGTAATAATATTTATATTCATGCATATATTATCAGAAGTATTTATGAAATGAATGTTATTTATTCTCCAGTTAACATGTTGTATAGTTGTGCTTAAGAAATGCCAAATTTGTTTCCCTTAAGTAGTAAAGAAATGATTGTAACTATTTAATTGGGGGATGGTGCATCAATTATTTAATTAAAAGATTTGTATAAAAATGGGTGGAGCATTATGTAAAATGTATTCCAGGAGAAGGCGAAGGCCAAGGTACCAGAATTAAAAAATTTCCAATTTGCAGTAGTCGGTGTTCTCCATTCTGTATTTTGTGTGAAAACATATTGGACCTGGTCATAACCAACATGGGTGACAGGTGTTCCACACCAGAGGTCAACCTGTCACTGGTTAGATCAGACCATAAACTAATCAGTCTGGATGTCCACACCACACCCCCACCTCCAACCAAGAAAACCACAGTGAAAAACTTTTCTATAGCAAACTTCACCTTACTAAAGACAGAGGTGACAAGTTTCACAGCCCGCACGTTAAAGGATAACAGTGTCTAAGATGCAGGAACCTTTACAAATGCACTCTATGAGCACCTACAAGGATGTATGGATCATACCATCCCTAGCAAAACCAAGATTCACTCCCCTAAGAGAAGGAAACCAGTCTGGTGGCCCCTGCCATAAACAGGCTATACAACACAAGAAGGAAACTAGTTCAGAAAAAAAGCAAATCCCAAGAAGGAAAGACATCCCTGATCAGTCTCAGTAAGAAACTAAGGTCCCTCATAAAATCCACCAAGGCTAACTTCAAAAAAAAAAATAGCCAAAGATTCGAAAGAAAGCCACAAAGCCTTCTTTAGCTATGTCAAGAATTTAAGTGAAAACTCACAGATATGCCCTGAGCCAGTGCAAAATAGCACAAAATATACTGAACCCACTGATATTGCCAACATCCTGGCAGATAGATTCAGTGCAAACTTCATCCCCCTCTCACCCCCAAAAGGCCCACAAAAATACCGGAAAAGTGTAGTGTCCTGGAAATCACAGATGCACAGGTGAAAACAGCCCTTTCAAAAGCCAAAAGCACAGCATCAATGGGGCCAGTTGGTGTCCCAGGCTGCGTCTTGCATGAACTACAGAATGAATTAACCCGCCACCTAAACACACTGTTCAACCTCAGCCTCTCCACAGGCTATGTGCCCATAGAATGGCACACAGCAACGGTTATTCTGCTCCACAAAGGAGGGGCCACAACTGAGCCTGGCAACTATCGCCCCATAAGCCTGACTAGCCTGGTCTGCAAGGCTATGGAGTGCATCATCATGGAACTCATTAACAAAAGCATTGGGAACCTCCAAACACTTGACCCAACCCAGTTCGGCTTTGTTAAGGGCAGATCATGCCTACTAAACCTGGTTGACTTCTTTGAGACAGTCACCAAGGCCTTAGATGAGGGGAAGGTAGTTCACACAGCCTACCTTGACCTCGCCAAGGCTTTTGATGCCATACTCCACTCGGGAATTATAGAAAAACTCACCAGCCTGAACATAAACCCCTACATCATGAAATGGATTACCAACTGGCTTACAGACAGAACTCACACGGTAAGAATAGTGGGTCCAGGTCCGACTCTAAACCAGTTACAAGTGGTGTCCCACAAGGCTCGGTCCTGGGAACCATACTGTTCGGCATATACTTCTCAGAAGTACAGACAAACACAGGAGGACTATGGCTAACCAAGTTCGCCAATGACAGCAAACTGGAAGCCATAATTGACTCTCCGGCTGACACAGACATTCTCCAAAAGGGCCTTACTGAGATGGACACCTGGTGTCAAAGTCATGGTCTCAAGCTAAATGCCAAAAAATGCATAGTCATCCCATTTGGGAAAACAAAACACCCATGAATTACCACATAGGTGGCAGCCCCCTTAATACAGAAGAGGTAATAAGAGATCTGGGGACCCAGGTAGATAGTAATCTCTCCTTTGACAATCATATTGCCAAAGTAGTTAGGAAATCCTTCTATCTAGCCCATCTAATTACTAAAGGGTTTGCATCTAAAAATAAAGAGGTTATAGTGCCCCTCTACTCGTCACTAATAAGACCCATCATAGAGTACAATGCCCCATTTGGGATGTACCTCACAAGACACTTCCAACAGCTGGAAAGACCATAAAAGTACCTCACCAAGAGGATTACTGGCCTCAAACATATGTCCTATGGAGCCTGACTGGAAAAACTCCAGCTTTACTCAGTCGCATATTGTTTACTCATAGGTGATCTCTGCCTAACTTACAAAGCCATGTCCAACTCAGAATTGATGGACATGCTCCACCTAAAGTAATCCAAGTCACTGCGAGCCACTTTCTCTAGTAAGCTAAACCTCACCACAACAATAAATAGAACATGCTGGAGGAATAGATTCCTGTCACAGAGACTCCCCATGCTTTAGAACAAAATTCCTAACTACATTAGGCAGAGCCCCTCACTAACACTCTTCAAGAGAAACTTTGACGGTTGGATGGGTAACAGAAAATACACCCCTGGGATCACTTCATTGGCTCTTTTTGACAGAGGCTCAATTAATTAATCAATAGGGTGGCGAAAGCTGACACAATCTGGCTAGGCTTATAAATGCCATCGGGCAGATAGCCTAGTACCTACCTATGAACCTATAAACCTATGTCCCCACTTATGGTGAGCCTGGTGTCAAAATGGTGATACAGATGTTGGAGTTTGGTGATGACTGTGAGAAAGTATGGTGTTTTGTTGGAGCATATGTGTTTAGTTCAGAATTGGTCTGTTATGTAATTCTTGAACAATTGTGGGCAGATATTATTATAATGGGCAGTGTCTGTGTATCAGAGTGCATAATATAGTGTTGTTTAGGAATATTGCTAGAGTGATACCTTGTGGAGTTATAAAGAATTATGAGAAGACAGACTAGACATAATATAGTGTTGTGCTACTAAGTTTAGGAATATTGCTAGAGTGATACCTTGTGGAGTTATAAAGAATTATGAGAAGACAGACTAGACTTAGTTGTGTGATAATCATGGTTATAAAGTTTAATTTGCTTCTAGTTGGAGGTGTGGATAGGAATTATAGGGTTGATGGCTAAGTAGTGTGGGGTGATGTAATAATGCCTAGCAGGAATGAGAGTGGTTGAGAGTATCTTGTGGTGGAGCAAGTGGGTGTGGTGTAGTGTGATCTGACTTGAAAAGCTGTGATTGGTGGAGGTGCTATAAGGTTGAGCAGTGGGTGTGGTTGCAATTACTATCAATGTAGAAGTAGTGAGGGTGGGAGGGAATTGGGGGCAGGGAAGGGGAGTGAAGAGAGCCCGAGCGTTAGAGAGGGCGAACGGAGTGGGGCAGACCCCACCAAGACAAGAGTAATGGGTAGCAAAAGGTAAGTGTTACTGTACAAATCTGAACACTTTAAACAAAATCATGAGGTCTAATGGCTTACCAGCAAGCAAAATTCAATTGCTGAAGAGCACTTGTGGCCTGGTGAGAGACTAGTAATTTAAAGATGGCTCCATGCTCAGCAGGATTGTAATATAGACTTAGTATTGGGGGAGGCGATAGCACAAGGGGTGTAAACCAGGTGGATTGCAAAGAAATCAACAAAACCAGAGAGACAATCAGTGGAAATCTATCAGTGAAGTCCTCAGAGGGGGTGAACAATAATTCAAACTCTACCTGTAAAGTGAAGGAGAGAAGAGACAGCAAAGTTTATTAAGGTTGGGAGTGTGTCTTCACATTGACTTGCTTATTAGTAGCCAGTTTGTGCACAGATTAGAGTAGGAAGATACATTAGCAATGAAGGGGAATGTATAGAGATGCAAATAAACAGGTGGAGCTCAAGTGATACAAACTAAGGCAGAAAGCACTGAGAGGGCTGCTTGATGGTTAATTTAATCACAGAGATCTGAATTAAATATGTACTGTCTATTGGACAGTTAGGATTACTGCACTAGCTGGGGGGAGGACACAAGGCTACAACAGTCAGTTTTATTAGCATGCTGAGAACTACTAAGAAACACTGCTAAAGTTATAGCTTCACTCTCATAACACATGCAAGTAGAATGCCTGGGTGGACTGAACCTGCTCTTGAGGCTCAAAATGTGTATCCTTGTTTAATTTTGCAGTACTGATTCCTTCTTAGACTGTATGGGTGGGGTGGTAGCCGCAGACTGCAGAGTTGCTTGAGTGTGCTAAGTAGAATGCCTGGATGGACTGTCCCTGCTCTTGAGGCTCATAATGTATATCCTTGTTTAGTTTTGCAGTACTGATTCCTTCTTAGACTGTATGGGTGGAGTGGTAGCCTCAGACTGTAGAGTTGCTTGAGTGTGCTCAGCAAGCAAAATTCAATTGCTGAAGAGCACTTGTGTCCTGGTGGGAGACTAGTAATTTAAAAGAAAGGCAGTTAGATAGTCAGATAGAACAGTTTTGACTTCATCCAGGGTCTTGGTAACATTCTCAAAGAAGTCCACCAGGTTTAGCAGGCAAGATCTGCCCTTAACTAAGCAAAACTGGGTCAGGCCAAGAGTTTGAAGGTCACCTATATCCCTGTTGACAAGGACCATGATGATTCTCTTCATGGCATTGTAGATAAGGCTGGTTAGGTTTATTGGTCTATAGTTCCCTGGATTGGTTCAGGGACCCTCTTTGTGCAGGGGGATTATGGTTGCCGTTTTCCACTCAGCTAGGACAAAGCCAATGCTTAGACTGAGATTAAAGAGCATGGTCTGTGGTTCCACTAACTCCTGTTTTAGACCATTTAATAAGCAGCATGGAATGGTGTCTTCTCCCATTGAGGTTGTGTTTTTGGCCTTGGCAAGTGCAGCTATGACCTGCTCCCTGGATATATTAGGCAAAGGACTGGTGACAGGTGTGTTAAGGTGTATGATTGGCGGGGACAAGGGGGTGAAGTTTTCACCAAACCTGTCTGCTAGTAGGTTGGTGATGTTCTCAGGTTCAGTATAAGTGTTACTGTTCACAACTAGTTCAGCACAAAGCTGAGCCTTCCTTTTCAGATTTCGGACATAGCTAAATAATGTTTTGTGATTTTCCTTAGCTAGGGGTGCTAATTTAGTTTCATAATTAGCTTTAGAGGATGTTACAAGATGTCTAATCTGCTTGTTTATGCTTTGGAGGGAGTTTCTCCTCTGCTGGGACCATTACCTCTTGTTTTTTTGACAGCAGTTTCTTTCTCTTATTGTAAAACCTATTTATGCTGGATGTCCACCAGGATGGCTTATTTTTCCATGAGGATCTTGATTTGATCTGTTCTGGTATGGCTGAGTCTATACATTTATATAGGTGTTTATACAGGACATTTGTGTACACCTCAGTACAGGGGTCATTGCTGTCAGTGTGTTGGCAGGGGGTCTGAAACTATGGACACCACTGTTCAGTAGGTTATAGTTTACTTTGGAGAAATTTTTTAACCTTTTTGCTCCAAAGGGTGGGTTGCGTACAATCATTAATTTGAATGAGACTGATTTATGATCAGACTTTACCAGGGAGGGTCTCACACATGGGGTTGTGCAGCAATCCCCCGTGTTGGCGATCAGTATGTTAAGGGTGTTAGAGCCCCTTGTGGGGGTGCTGACTATCTGCTCTAGAGCATTTCTGGTAACAAAGTCCAGGAGTCTTTGGGTGAGCATGTTTGTGCTCATATATGTTACCTAATTAATGGAAGGATAGTTAAAGTCATCCATGACCAAGGTATTTGGCTGTACAGAAAGTGACTCAAGTAGGTCCAGGTAGGCCATGTGTTTTTTGTTGTTCCTGGTGGGGGACATAGCTAACAATGACATGTAGGGGGGGGGGTCTTTCCTATGGTTAGTTGGCTTGAAGTAACTCTAGGGTGTGATACTATTTAACCAGTCTAGAGGTGTATTTGTCTTCAATGAAGATGGATACTCCTCCTCCCTTGTTTCTTCATGTTCATTGGGTGGTCTTAACATGTGGAAAGCTTTATAGCCCTGCATGGCCAGGGCACACTCTGAGGCCTTGAACCATGTCACTCTGACTGTGTAGACATCAGAATCTACCAGGGTGAGAAGTGCTTCAAGTGAGTGCAGTTTCTGATTTAGGCTCCTAGTATTAAGCAGCAAAACCCTGAGTTTGTTTCTGGAGGATATGTTTACATAAAGAATTTTGTTCTTATGACATTTCTTAAAAAATGCACTATGGGGTAGGTAAGTACCTTTTCCAGCAACCTAAAGCCTAGAGGTGACAGGTGAAGACCATCTCTGACAAAGCAGTGTGGTCTGTAAATCATATCATCCCAGGCTCCATCTGGGTATAAGCCCATTTTCAGTTGAGTCCTGAGGAGAAAAGCTCCAGAAGTACAATTTACATAGACATTAATATACAGTAAAAAGATGCATTGATATAATAAGGGAAATACAAATATACATTAACTTTGAAAACATCACATAAAAATTAGAGAATTTTATCATAAGCATAGCGTATAGAGTATAAGAGTTTTTTTTTGTTTTTTTTATTACACAGAAAACATTCAAAGGTATGTATAGTTATATTAGTCAGGTTAGTATAGATTGAGAAAAGAGAAAGAGGTAAATTGAAGCAGGTGAAAACTACTGACAAGTTAGTAACTGGTCATAAATGGCTATGGTTCTGAGGGGGATAATTAACTTGGATTGATACAGGAACAAATCCATTTACTGTATAGGTGGTCTTGTAACTGTTTCTTGAATTGCATTGGGTTAGTAATATTTAAAATATTCCAGGTTTTGGAAATATGGTGAAAATAAAGGGAATCCCCAGCCTTGTTGTTACTTTTGGAGACTTGTAGAAGGGTTTTGTATGTAGAACGGAGTTGTCGAGTATTAGCATATGGTTGAAGTAATTGTTGCAAAGCTGGGATTCTGTCAGGCTGATATACTAGGTGGTGGATGATAGTAAGTTGGGTATAGGTAAGATAATGAGGGAGTTCTAACCATTTTAATTTTTGTAGGGAGGAGCAATGATGTGAATTATGTGGGGAATTTGTAGCAAACTTGGCAATTTTTTATAGCAGGATTCAAGGTTGGAAAGTTCAGTTTTGCTAAGTATGGTGAGGATGGGGGAGGCGTAAAGTAGAGTTGATAGGAGGTGATTGTAGCTATGTCTAATCTAGCTTAGTTTGTCAGAAATAACTGATGAGTTTTTTTTATTATTTAATTGATGAAGTCAATCATTTTTTTATTTGTAATGTGGCATCATCCTGGGTGAGGGAAGAATGGTGCTGAGGGGTAGGGACATACCTGCCTGCGACACATAATCTGAAGGCTCCATGCCTCTTTTCATATAGTCCAGTGAGGTATGTCTCAAATGATTCACTCTAACATGGACTATGACAGAGTTATAACAGTACTTGTTGTTGAGAGACTTGACTGCGTGCATGATTTGGCAGATCCTGGCACCAGACGGGCATCTACCCATGACCTTCTCCTTGTCCAGCCTAGTGAGGGGGACATCTGTGTGCCTCACTATCGAGTTGCCTATGACCAAGACATTTGGTTTAGTTTAGATTTGTTCTGCCTTAGTGGCTTATTTGGTGAGATGCTGATGCATGTGCTGTTATGTGTAGTGAGTGCTGTTGGGACTGTATTGTGTGCAGAAGGCTTGCGCTTGGGAGGTCTTTGCTCTTTTAGTATATTTCTAGTGAGTACCTCTGCATATGTGGGATTATGTGTTGTGTGCTTGGTATGTACGGGAGGTGGAGTGTGGCTGCTGAATACCTGCTTGGTATTTATATGTTGTTTTATGACAGAGAGAGAGAGAGAGAGAGAGCATAGATTCCAGATTAATAGTATAAACAAATCTCGCACATATTGTATTTGCATGTTTTAGGAGTAGTAGGTTGTCTGCATACATGAGACAATTGCTACATTGTCTCAGGATGCCCATGTCAATCAGACCAGCTGGAGAAATGGTGGGAAAGTGACCTTCCATTATGTCATGTGTATTCTGTAATAAGTGGTAGAAGGCAGGCTAGATGGACTAGGTTCTGCTATAGAACTTGTAAAATCAGCCAATCTATGGGAAATTAAAGGGTAGAAATCTGTGTTGACACCTCAAAAAGCACAGCTGGGTTTCTCTCTGGGCAGCAGTATGCAAATACAATGTGTGCTGAGAATCAGGGAAGCTTAGAAGGGTTTCCTAGCAGTTACCTAGGGAAAATTTGACATTTTAGCATTTGCATCTATGCACAACAGTCCTAACCCTTGTTGCATGCTGTGCAGCTACACACACATGCTGTGTTTAAATATCAGCTAAGTAAAACAGTTTTCAAACAATCCAAGCAATAGGAAAGCCCAAGATTGAGCCTTGCTCCTACAATCCCAAATCAGATGGGTCTTTGACTACACTCTTCTGCCACAAAGGTTCAGGAGGGTAATCTTAATGTAAGATGGCTGGCTTTAGTGCTCACAAAATGCCAAGCAGTCTAGATTCAGCAAGTCTGAATCTAGCCTATACTATAAATTGCTCAGGTACTGTAAATAGGCAGTGCAAAAACACAGTCACAAACAATAAAAACAGTTTAAAGCAGACAGAAAAACAGTTGCAAACAGTTTAAAAGTGTAAAGAAGGTTATAAAAATACTTATTTTTCAGTAGAATTTACAGGATGCCTTGGATTTCATTCAGATTGACTTCAGATCTCTGGCTAAGGATGCCAAATCCTTAGCAGCAGCCTACATGGATGATGAAGTATTATTATTCCCTGAATACTAGGAAAGCAATTTCCCTAAAGTTTAAGTCATTTTAACTTTAACGTATCAAGATAGACTGACTGCTAAACCAGCTGAGTAGCTGAGTACAAGTAAACATAGTGGAAGCCTGCAATTCTTGCCTATGCAATAGTTGAAGCGGTATACAACTGACCCACCCCACGACTCAAGAAGCAGGTTACAGATTTATTACTAATGGCTTGTAGAATGTATTCCTAATTTTGCCACCAATGTTTGTACTCTGAATGATTTAACCCAAGGTATGGCTTCCTTGAATGTTAAGTGAACAGTTGCAACATACAACATTATTAAGGATGTGTAAAATGTAGCAAGAACATTTCAATATGTCTATTTACAGTTGTATATGACTAAGCATCTTATGATCACCATGATTGCTTGCCTAGTATTGTTCTTATGCTCCTGTGTTAAACAAAGCAAGCCTGCAGGCACCTAAAGAATATACTTTGTTTATAACCACTGCTGCTAACATCAGAATTTCCCAAACATTTCTTAGAGCATGCATGCCTCTGAGATCGGCACAGGTACACCATCCCATTTCTTACATAAGCAGAAAACTCAGTAATACTGAGAAACATTATTACATTTTTGAGAAAGAGAATACCTTTCATAAAATGAATATTTACCATCTTAAAATACTATTTGTTCTGAGCAGGCTTTCTATTAATTACTGACCATGCCCCTCTATGACAGATTTGTCATCAGAAAGATTGCAACCCCATACTGTTTTGATTAGCTTTCACCCTGCAGCCCTTTAACTTAAAGATCTTCTAAAGTTCTGTCCACAGTCGTTTAAATTCAGGTGAGCTAGTTTAGGCTTACATTCTACCTACCAGGATCAGATCTGGTGGTGATATGCTGGGTGCATCACATGACATAGTAATGCTTTTCCAGAGAATGCTGACGGCAGAAGAAGATGAGTCTGAATCTTAAAGGCAGTCTGAAGGATGTGAACAAGTCATCTCCATAACAATTAATAAGCAGAAACTGCCTTGAGAGGAGCATCAAGGCCACTGTCCCTTGAGGAAGTAGATTTTGTGCTGTCTTGGTTGAGAGATGATCCATAACAAAATCTCCTGAGAAATATTTATTAAAACAGTTTGGTAGATGTCCCTGCAACTTCAAATTTGGAAGGTGTTTCTTCAACTTGGAAGAGAATATAAATTGTTAACCTGAAAAAAGGAGAAACCAAGAGATGTTACCCTGTCTTTTTAGTAAAAACTGTTAGGTTAAAGCCTGATAAATGGAATAACTGATACATGTAAGTATCATTTGCTTTCAGGCATATTCTGAAAGAAATGCAACATTGTGTATAGAACAGAGGTTACTATACTTAGAAGTACCTATGTATAACCTTACATTTCACAAGAGCACAAGCTGAAACAGTTGTCTGCCAACATTTCTTTTTCTTGTTTTAGTCATTATTTTGACAAAAAGGTAATGCTTTTCTTTTGACCCCCATAAATAAAATAACCCTAACTTGAACTGAAAGATGGTGCTAGACATTTAATATGCTAGTAATAAGGCAGTAAAATTACTGTAATGTGTATATTTACATATCTACCTATATAGCTCTATCTCTATATCTATATGTATATGTATATTTTATATATATATATATATATATATATATATATATATATATATATGCATATATATATATATATATATATATATATATAATATATATATATATATATATATATATATATATATATATATATATATATATATATATATATATATATATATATATATATATATATATATATATATATACATAGTTTGCTGTGACAATTGTTATGGGGTATGTGTTGCTGTAGTATTTGGGAGTGGATTTTTACACATGTCCACTGACTGAAATGGCCATACCTCTGTCTTCCTCTTTCTTGCAAAAAAGGAAGGACAGAAGTTTAAACCTAAAGGCATTTGCATCTCACATATCCTGAGGGGAAAAGCCTGAGAGTCCATTTGGGTCAGACTGACAGAAACAAAGCAAATGGAAAGCATTGGCATTAGGAAAACAAACTGCTGACCAGCTGCGATATTGAACTAAGTTATGCACAATGTACAATTACAAGAACTTCATGTTTCTTTTTAAGAGGGGACTGTGCTGGACTCAAAATGTCTCTTTAAGATGTTTTTGGAATATATTAAAATATAATAATGAAGCATGATTACCTTACATGATCCTAAATGCTTATGTAAAGCTTGCTGCTTTATTTTACAGTTGCAGTATTTATGTGCCTAGTGTAGCATGTATTAAAAGCAGACAGCTTTCCCTCATTGGAAAAATGAGCCAGAGTGGTTTAAGACATTAAGCTAAAATGGTGAATGAAGGTCCATTTTCACTAAGCTAATAATGCCTCAAATATTAACTCTGGGGGAGAATATGAGGCAAAATCTGTTTTCTTTTGCTGTAAACAAAAATTACAAAGTACGCAGAATGTTTCTATGCTACTGTAAATCAAGTAAAAGTGAATTGCATACTGCATTTTGAAATGAGGGTGGGGCAACCATACTAAAGAAAAATTGCTGGATGAATTCTTAAAGTGAGTGCTAAGCTTACACACAAAGCAGAGTCAGAAAAAGAAGATAGAATTTCAGGGTGAAGAAAGTGAAATAATTATTAAACCAGTGTTAAAATAATTGCATGATAAACAGTGGTAGAAAAAAAAACAAGTACTGTTGAGTGTTCTAGCAAGGTGATATGAAATTGCTGAAAGGTTGCTTATCAAAGATATGCACAGTAAAGCCATTAAGTTGCTGAAATAAAGTATGCAGGAACATGATGCTGTAACAGGAAGTCTATGCTCAAGAATATTGAAAGAGACTGTTGACATAGGGCACATTCAGCGTATGAAACTGATGTGTTTAAAGAAAGTGAAACATTAACTGAGGCAAAAGTTTTGAGAGAAAAGTATAGTAAAAGTCTATGTTCAAAACAATTGTGGAAAATACTCTCTGAGGAAAAGTCTTGCACTGACTTTCTGAGAAAATAAGTCTGCAATGGTGGGATGCTTTTGAAACACTTCAGAGGTACTTATGCACAGGTATAATTCTTCCACATTCCAGTAATTCTTCTACATTTTTATAGTTCCCCTGTGACTGTGCAATAAAAATAATCTTGTGGCTGGTATACTAACAAGAACAGTCTACTGGAAAGGGTTTGTTATATTTTAATGGGCTATGTGCTAAAAAAAGGATTGAAGGCAATTCAGTGTATGCTGTGTTACGACACTGGACAAAGCACACTACCTATGTGAACCAGGAATCATTTATTTTTGTAAATTGCCTTGTGAAAACCACTATGTTCTAGAAAATTGGAAACTATTTCTGAAGAGAACTGTGTTGGTCCGTAAATGCACTGTTTGTAGAAGCTGCATTCAGCTGAGAACTGTGTGTGTGTGTGTGTGTGTGTGTGTGTGTGTGTGTGTGTGTGTGTGTGTGTGTGTGTGTGTCAAGTATGCTTGGAAGTAAAGGCAATCTAAAGAAATGTGCAGTGTGTAGAAAGCAGAGTGAAGACTGTGATGATGAAAGGTATTGCCAGCTATTCCAGGTGAACTAGGGCAGTGGATGCGTAATATATGCCAGCACAGCTAGCTGGAATTTTGTAAAGAATTATATGCCATTTGTGTATCAAACTGATTTGTATTGATGCTTGTGTTGAAACATGTATTTGTAAAGCTCCTTGTGTTGGAAATATACTATCAGTGTGCCCTGCTGGACAGAAAAAGAAATATGCATGCATTATTGTAACTGTTAAAATGTATATGTTTAATAGAAGATAATGGAAGAGACAAGGTTAATCTCAATCCAACTAACTCTAAAAATACTTTGAAATTAAATTATCTGGATTAGGTCATAAAGATTGTACCTTACAGTTCTCAATGCAGCCAGAGACAAAGACTCTGTACTAGGAAACTTTCTGCATTGTCTTTGAGGTGAACTAATTGCTTTTCTGGAAGGACAGGAGTTTGAAATTGTTTTATGACTACCATGAGCTGCAGCAGATCTTAGTAAGGCACTGTTTGTGTCTATTATTGTTAAATATGTAGTAAATCCTAACAGCTTCTAACCAAGCAGAGTAGCATGGGAACCAGAAGTCAGATGACCAGATGTATGTGATGTCATTATGTAATCCATCACTAAAAATTATATTTTAATACTAGGTGAGACTGAAGTCTCCTTGTAGTCTGTTTTTGAAACCTGATAGAGAAGGACCCCTCACCTACTTTGTCTTGCCTTGCTCTAGTAAGTGACCAGGGAATAGCAATTCTTTAGATCAGTCAGAAAAATATAGTGAGATTAGTTAAGTACTGTTTTTTGGTATCTGTGTTTCCTTTGACTAAAACTCTGGTGTTTATTGTAAATAGATATTTAGTACTTTCATTTTCTTTTCTTATTTATTATTAAATATATTTAAACTTTTCATTGTGACTGGTGTTTTAGAAAATATGTTAATCTCTGAGAGTACTTATATACATTTGGTGACAGCTCTGGCTGCTCCTGAAAGCTATTCTGTTGGTCGAACTACAATTTGTATTAATATTAATTTCACTCAGTATAATTGGGTACCCTTGCAAAAGCCTTAAAGTAGCTGGCTTTGGAGCATATGGTGGCAGTATAACTACCTTATAGGCTGGGCAGAAGGGGGCAGAGCTAGTAAATCTGAGCCAGCCTTTCCCAGGTGAGTGTGTGTGTGTGTGTGTGTGTGTGTGTGTGTGTGTGTGTGTGTGTGTGTGTGTGTGTGTGTGTGTGTCTGTGGGTGTGTGGGTGTGTGGGTGCGTGGGTGCGCGCGCTCGCGTGCGCGTGTGTGTGTGTGTGTGTGTGTGTGTGTGTGTGTGTGTGTGCGTGTGTGAAGCTGCAGCTTTCTAAATCAAATCTCAAAAAGTGTGTGCATCAGCTGTTTGGAGCAGGGATATGAAGCACTGGTTTCACAGAGAGGGTGCTGGAGAACTTGGCTTGGCTTCTTTACACTGTGTTTTACTTGTATTCTGCCTTTAACTGCATACTAAAACTTGAAAAGAGACCACAGCTCTATCTCTTATGAGTCAGATAGAAAATTTTCCCACCCTTGACTTAGTTACTGTTGTGTTCTTAAATGCCACTGTCTTTCTAGTTGCCTGCCCCTTATTTTAATTTGACCACATTTCTAATTTCCTCTCTGCTTTTACTGGCTGGTGTGAGTAAGCACAAAATTATCATTTTGTGAACTCACTCCCCTCAACTATTTAAATTTATTGGCCATTCTACTGTATTCCATACCAGAATGCAAAAGTTACTACCCCCTTTCAATATATCTTGCTGTTTTAAAAATAGTGACTCTCTAATAAAACTTAACTTTTTAGACAGGTAAAACTTACGTTACATACTTTCACATCTAACTCCTCTAGTGCACACTGTAGTGTTTAGGATAAACCACTTTTTTCATCTTAACTTTAAGCATCTATTGCAAGATCACCAGTTATTGGAGAGCCCACATTCTGCTCTCGGTAGTCATCTTGGGATTAGTGCTTCGGTTTTCTCCTGGTGAGAGAAGGAGTGCAGTTACATTATTTCCTGGAGACTGCTGATCTCCAGAAATTTTAATAACTGCTTTATAGGTGACAGCTTGGAATCTGTGTGTATATTCTGATCCTGGTGAGAGTAGGAGCATAGTGCATTGATTCCTGACTCTTTTTGGTTGGAGAGTGAGTGTCTGTGCTTAATGTACCGGATTCGTCTGGTTGCTATTCGAGGCATCTACCAGAAAAAGGCTATAAGCCTGCAGACTCTTGCATAAGGTGGGCCAAGACTGTGGATCATGAAACAGGCCATCTAACCTGGACCGGAACACCAAAAGTGGAGGTGTGTCCATATTCATTAAGGAAATCCACACCTCCAGGCCAGGGGTGTAGCCAGGATTTTCAGATTTGTACTCACAGCTCCTAGACTGCTGCCCCCAACAAGCCACACCCACAAGCCATGCCCACATCTACACATTGCTGTCTGTACACTTCCTTAAACTGCTGACCAGGCCACGTCCGTTTAACAATGCTGCTCCCTGAATGATCATTTGTGAGCCATATGCCAGGATGGTAATTACTTGCATGATGAAGCAGCTTGAGCATTTCATATATTCATGGGTCAAAAAACAAAATACCTGCTGATTTAAAATTTTGCAGAGGTTAGTAGGGGAAAAGGGCAAAAGTCAAGTGGGATACACTGATCCTTTGAAAAGGACAGTGTGGTTTAGGATTACCCGATTTGAAGGGATACTTTAGAGCTACACGGTTAAGGCTCATATACTTAATGTAAGCAGAAAGCTATAATTCAAAGTGGAAAGGGATGATGAAGCAGGGGGAAATTCAAGAAATAAAGAGACTGGGATTTTGAATCCAGATTCTTATGGAAAATCACCACCACACAGAATATTATATTCATGAAGTAGGAGAAAATATTGTAAGAACTAAGCCAACACGAAAATGGCGAAAGATTTTGCAGGCAGGGATCACTGCAATTAGGGCTATAGATAAAAGGCAAGAGGTTGCTGGGATTTACTGGAGAAAACTGACAAATGAACCAAGTTATTAGGAACAAACAACAAGAGAGGGAAAGGTAACAGAGAGGAAAGAGGCCAAGAAGACATTTGGACTACATGCTAAAGACTGTATTGCCTTCTCTATTAGGAATTCATACAGAGTACAGGCAAACAAAGGGATAAGGACATCTTAAGTGAAAGACCTGTTCTGACAGAGTTTTGAGTTGAATCTAAAACACAAGCTGCTGCTAAAAAAATAAAAGTGATAATTAGTAGAGCATATAAAATATTTGCACGACGACAGGTCCCCCTCCATGTCCCTGGAAACTCATACTGCCTATCTGTATGCACTACAGTCCCTCACCATTCAATCCAGTACAATATTCATGGGGGATTTCAACTATCCTTCTATAGACTGGGAATCCTACACCACTTCTAATACACAAACCCAGTGATTCCTTAACGTTGTTAATACTAACATCCTGAGCAGCTGGTCCATTCTCTTACCAGGGTACAAAGATCCTTGACCTTGTACTCATGAACATGGTGGGGGGGGGGGCAATGTTCCTCACCCAATATAATGTCTTCATTCATCAGATCTGACCATAAGGCAGTATTACTTGAAACTAAAATTAAATCTGGGGATCCAGCATAAGTAAAAACCTTTAGGAACTATTCCAAGGCTAACCTCTCTCTACTAAGCAATACCTTGGCTAAATTGTACCCCCAAACTCAGTAAACATCATAGCATATGCTGAGCTATTTACGAAATCTCTGTACAGTCATACTGACAGCTGTATAGAGTTGAATTCTGCCCAATCATATTAAACATAAGAAACTCAAAATGCAAGCCACCCTGGTGGAATCATAGTACCAACTGGTTACACAACAAAAGAAAAAAAATCTTGGCCAAGCATAGGAGGAACAAAGCCATACATACTAAAAGACCGCGACCAATCTAAACAAGCAGCTAAGAGGGTTAATTAATACTTCAAAGGCTAAATTTGAAGAAAAAATAGCTTCTCAGAAAAAAGGACAACTACAAGGCTTTCTACAGCTATGTCCATAACCTCAGGGAAATATGTAACAATATGCAGAACTTACAGTAAATGTCATCATTCCAAATGAACCAAGGGCTATTGCCAACCTTTTGGCAGACAGTTAAAGCTCAAATTTCTCCCCCAACTACTCCCTCCCACTGACAGCACAGAAGAAATTCCACATACCACAATCCTCCCAACCATTACTAGGGAACAGGTCATCAATGCAATTTTCAAGGACAAAAACAAAGCATCAATAGGCCCGATAACATCCTAGGGTGTTTAATAAGTAGCATGAAGCAGGATCTTTCTGATCCACTTGAAACACTTTTCCAATGGAACCTTCAGTCAGGTTTTGTGCCCAAAGAATGGAAGACTGCTACAATCATTCTCCTTGCAACAACTGGGTCCAACCACTGATCCGTGTAACTACAGGCCCAGAAGTCTTACCAGCCTCATATGAAAGACCAGGAAAGAATCATCATGGACATGATAAAGGAAAACATAGGTAATCTGCAAATGATGGACCCATCTCAGTTTGGGTTTGTTAAGTGAAGGTCATGCCTATTAAATCTGGTGGGCTTTAAAATGTCACCAAAGCATTATGACAGTAAGACTGTGCACACAACTTACCTTGACCTGCCCAAGGCATCTGCTACAATAACCCACTCAGGCATTAAAGACAAGCTCACTAATTTTGGTATAAACCCTTTTAACTGCCCACTGGTTAGCAAACTGGATCGCTGATAGGACTCAGAAGGTCAAAATAGTTGAAGCCACCTCCACCAAGAGGCCAGTCACTAACGGAGTCCCCAGGGCATCTATTTTTCTGAAATAGAAGCAAATGTTAAAGGTTTATGTCTGACTAAGTTAACAGATGATTGCAAGCTGGGGGTTATCAATGACTCCCCCTGCAGACAATAGTATTCTTCAAGAAGGTCCATCTCTGACTAACAAATGATGCCAAAGCCATGGTCTTAAACTCAATGCTAAGAAATGCATAATTGTACCCTATGGGAAAGTTAGCCATTCCAGTTAATTACTATGATAATACACCCCAAGAGTCAACCCAGTGGTCAGAGACACGGGTACATAAGTAGACAATAGCCTCAACTTTGACCACCACATGGCTACAGTGATGAATAAACCCTTTTAGGTTGTGCACCTTATCAGTTAGGTTATGGAATCAAGGCCAAAAGAGGTAATCACCACACTGTATTCTGCCCTATTAAGACCAATCAGAGTACATTGCTCCCTTTGGTATGTACCAGACCAGGAATATGCAGCAACTACAGCCACCTCAGAGGTTCTGTACAAAAAGAATACAAGGTGAAGCAAACCCACCTTATGCAGAGTACCTTAAAACAGTTTCACTCTACTTAGTATCTTACAGATTGCTGAGGGGTGATTTAGTAACTTGGGTAGAGAGTCACAGGATGGAAGTAGGAAGATAGTCACTCAGTGAATTTAGTAAGGTAGTTGGACTGTGGCAAAGGCTAGGAGAGTTTGTGAGGATCCAGTTAATGGTAGAGTTGGAAGAAGAGCTATTGTGCATGCGGGTGGGGATCCCTGAAGGTTGATACTAAGTTGGAGAGTCAGTAGAAAGTTTGGTCCAATCGATGTTAACATCACCTAGGATGAGGGTTTCATAAGGTATATTCTGCTAGAACCAGGCTAGGACAGATTCCAGGATTGGAATATTCTTTCCAGAAGAGATGTATATGGAGGCAATGGCAAATTTCTTGTGAGGGTTTAGATTACAATTTAGAATGATATGTCCAGCTGGGTGGAAGTCTGAAGTAGGGATAGTGATCAGAATAGAGGACGGCAACACCACCACCTATTTTTTAATTTCTATCAGAGCAGTAGATGTTATAACCAGGTGGAAGTACTTCTTTGTTTATGTGGGGTTCTAGCCAAGTTTCAGATAAGGTTAGGATGTGAGGGGTGGTTTGGGCAATCCAGGAATGCAGCTCAGTGAATTTTGTTAGTGAGGCTTTGTACATTTAAGGAGTAGATAGAGAAATGTTTGTGTAGTGAGGTTTGGTAAGAGGGAGGATGAGTAGGGCGTGACAGGTGGTTGGATGGGGGGTGGAGGAGGGAATGCAGGTGTAGGGTTATGAGGAGGGGAGGCCAGGATTGGGGTGGATGTCACCAGCGAGAAGTATGTTACTAGGAAGTGAAGTAAAATTGGCTAGTAGCAAGAGATGGTGGTGTAGTTTTGGTTTGGATTTATAGGAGAGAGGGTAGTGCTCTAATATAACAAGTTTATGAAGGCAGTTAATGGAGAAGTTGGAGATATGGTGAGATTAGGAAGGACTGAGATAGAGGGGAAGATTTGGGGATGCATGTGGTAGAGTGTATAAAAGGGTGGGAAAGGTTGGTATGATAGGAGGTTAGAACAGAGCAATGTTAGAATTGGCAAGGCAAAGTCTGAAAGTAGCATGTTAGGTTATGAGGGGATTAAAGGTGAGAGATGTGTGAATGAACACTTAGAGAATAGGAGGTGATGTGGTAAATAGTGATGGATTATGGGTTGGGTGCTAACAGGCAGGAAGTGAAGTATGAGTGGTTGAAGGGGAGGGAGTGGATAGGATAAAAGTATTTGATGTGGGTATGGGGGTAGGGTAGGGGAACGGACCTGGTTAGCACAAGACGCAGAATGCTGAGAAAAAGGATGTTGAGAAAGAAAAAAAAAATTTCCGAGAATGAGTAACACTGATTGGACAATGTCTGCAAGCAGGTAATGTGAGAATAGGTTAGAGCAGACAAAGGAGGGAGATTACAAAAAGAAATGACAGGAAAGCAACTGTATCAGTTTGTGAGAAAAATTTTGGTAGCTATGACTTTGTGGGGTATAAAGACAGAGAAAACAAACAGTAGGGCTATGCACCAGGAAGGGATATGATAAGATGGCAAGGAATCCAGATGGGGTGCCGTAAGACTGAAGGGGTTTTAAGAAAAATAAAGCTGTTTTGTTTGGGGGCTATATGGTGCAGCTGCCGATCCTGATAACATGCTCCCTTACAACCAGAAATTAAGCTACTGGAGCATATAACAAACAAATATGATTAAAACATACTTTGTGCAAATACAAGTCAGTGCGAAATTGTAGTACATCAGCCAGATAGCCGTTCTTTGCAGGGGCCTTGAACTTCAGTGCTGTAGGAAACAGGGTTTCAGCTAGAAAGTAATGATTTGGTAGCACTATGGGAAAAAAGAAAGAGGTAGGAGAAAAGTTAGGAGAGTAGTAGGAACAAAAAACAAGTCTGGAAAAGATCGGTTTGTAGAAAAAATAAACCAGCCAGTATTGATAATGTAAAGAAGAAACAGTAAGATAAATCAGATGACAACTTCCCAATACAATGGTATTTCTGCTGAAACAAGTGCGAGCACAGCAAATTCACTGTGTGTGACTTATACAGTGCACTTGTTCTTTTAGTAAAACCTCTATACATTGTGCTCTGTTACATTTACTGTAGACGTGACTAAATGTTTAGCATTGAAAAATACAAAGTCACTTGCAGTATTAGATAGGTATTAGTTTGTTTTTCTTTTTGCGCCAACACAGGGGAGCAATTTACAACAGTAAATACAATAAAGTGTGAAAAATGAAACGGATGAGAGCACTACACAAAACCTTAATGTATAAACTACAAATCTCAGCACATTTAGAGAAACCAACAACAATGTAATGCGACACAGCCCTGGAATCACGTGTCCCTGTACTCAAGAAATACTACTAGAAAAAAATGCAATGTGCATGTGCTAGAAATAAACACCACCCTGACTCTACGCTGACAGAGAAAAACCATATAAACCACATGTTAATACTTGGTTACACTACAAGCAGTCACATGGCGAAATAAAATACTGTTAATTTTGCAGCTACAGATAAAAACAGCAACGGTAACAGAAAAAGTATTGCATTTTGTAGGGATGGCAGTGCAAAAAAAAAAAAAAAAAGACTTACATGAGGAGCATGCTACCAGCGGAGGAGGCATTGACAAGGTGTGTAGACTGGACAGTAGGGGGGGGGGGCCCTGAAAAAGCCAGGGGTAAATAATTAATTAATTAACCTAAGGACAGTGTAAGCAAAGGTCAGCATTACTGCACACATATTCCATAATACTGCCCTGCAAATTTACAGTACTTTGCTAAATTTCACACCTACATTAACGCACATCTGGAATTATTTACCACAATGCATTACCTCCCTTACCATTCATTACACACCTGGGCAGTACTTCATTTGAGCTGGTTTTAAAGTTTGCAAAGCTTTGTATTAGTTTTACTGCATCCCTCAGCGATGTCAGCAAAAGGATAGTATGAAATGTGCCCCTGAAATATCCCAACCCAAGAATACTTTTATGTTCCATTAAAGTCTGTGTGTGCACCCCAATGTTAACGCTACACTGATTTATTTCACAAAGGGTAGGGTTCACTGACGTATGTGTAAGGAAAACACAATTTTTATGAAGAATTTTAAAGAGAAAGAAGCTATTTACATCAATCAATACAGGGGTCAATGCATTCTACATCAGTACAGCTACCATAAGCCACGAAGCAAAAAGGTATGAAATTAATTTTGGCAAAAGACATAGGAAATAGCCTTTCACATGCAGCAGCAGCTGTTGTACTACTGAGAGTTCCACTCCTGTGTAGCTATGGTCAGTTTTTTTTTCAGTAAGTCAACTGAATCACCTAACTTTAAAATAAAGTACACAAGTCATGTTCAAACAAAGCAGGATGGATGTTTCTAAATTGTACTCATCCAAAACCTTTACCCAAAATTAAGTCCAAGTCTAGCACAGTAGTAACCAATAAGACTCATTCGACACACCATGGATAATTCTTTAGACCACTCTTTTGCTGTAGTGGTCATCAAGAAATAGATATCTAACACAGATGTATAAATTGTACAGTACTTTCTTATCAAAGTGAAAGCACCATGACAATGAATAGACATGACAAAACAGATATTCATTACACAAAGCCTTCCCCAACAACTTAAAAAAATTATGTAAAAAATAGTGTCAACCTTTCCATTCTCACTACAATTTAACTGTGATGCACTTGCACCTCTTAGTCTGCTGTGTTTCCACTGAAAGCAGCTGAAAGGGCAAGCCTAAATATTCTTAACACATGTCTTATACATCCTAAAAAATCTGTCTCACCTATTCCTGGCTAATCTTCCTATGTCAGAAGGGAATACAATTTGACAATGCTGTTACAGTGGGTGATGTATAGATCTTGCATCCTGACCCATCTTGTCACAGGAAGCTATACTGCTATCTCCTACCACATACCCATAGCCGACCTTAGGCATAGGCCAACTAGGCGGTCGCCTAGGGCGCCGCTCTAGTAGGGGCACTTTCCAGTGTTTATTTGGTGTAAGTAGACCAGGATGGGGGCACCAGGTGGTGTGGTGGGGGGCGTCATGGAGCCCTTTTGCCTAGGGCACCAGTTGACCTAAGGCCGCTCCTGCACATACCCTCCTCTGGGTTACAGCCTCAGTACTTTGTGTCCCCATACTTTACTTAGCTAGTTTATGTCTTAAGTAAATCTGCCCTAACACCGCAAGTGCTTCCAGCATAACCAAACTACATCCTCTTCCTGTTTAGAGTCACACTCCCAGTAGTCTTCTCGTACATCAATAGAGAATAATCCCTTCCTTGACTACACACAGTGTACTCCTGAGGGATAATTCAGGTGACCTGTCTCAAGGATCATAACTTTAATAAAAGATGACCAGGAAGGTGACAGAAAGCCTCTACAACATCCAATAAGCTAAGAAAAGTAAAGTTAATCACAACAACCAACAGGTACTATGATGGAAATGTCACTATATGGCAGTCTGACAAGGTTTCCTAACAACTCTCTTGACACAGCCTCACCAGTACAATGAGCTTTTAAGGCTGTATGTCCATTTTAGTGGTTCTGCTTATGACATCTGAAATACATTTTACAAGGCCGTCCTCTTCACAGTAAGCCATGGGAACTACCAAAACTGTTTTTGTAAGCTTAAATTCAAATAGATGCACGTGAGCGGTGGCATTCGAGTCTAGAATCTTCTTGAAAACATAAGCAGATGTTTCCTACCTTAATTGTATTACACTATTCACATCGTTATTTTTTTAGCTTTAATATCTTAACTAAATGGTCACAATGTGTCCACGTAGTATTTTTATGTAACCTGCAGCATTGAAAATTGTTAAAAAATTCAATTCTTTCTTCGCCCATTCACATTTCATTCAAGATTATACTATATTGCCGCAAACCGGACCTCGGGCTCGGGGATCTTCTCTTGTCCAGTAAGGATAGCTACAAATTAATCTCAACTGCACGTCATTAAGCTCTGCTCACAAATACACATCTTCGTGTCTCTGAGCCCAATAAACATGAGGTGTCAGGGTCGCAGACTGCATCTTTTCATTGAGATAACAACAAATAAATGAATGAATGAAAAGTGAGATACCGGAAGAAGGAAGGAGTTACATTAAATTCAAACCACTTTGTACTGTAGACAGTTGTATAGCAGTGCTCACATACTTAATAATTTTATACTGTAACCAGGAAAAGCCGAAAGACACAACAACAACTGAAATTAACTGAGTAATGAATACTAGCAGCGCAGCTGCAATAGCATAATGCATGCCATCATTGCCATGTGGCTTTGTGGCACGTAATCTAAAAAAAAAAAAAAAAAAAAAAAATGCTCTTTTTTTGCGAGGATTCCAGAGGAAAGTGAATTTAAGTAACAGCTGCTGGGTCCTACAGCCAGCCAGATTCTACCCCCAACTCCAGATAAACTGTACTGAAATGCGGACAGTCAGTATGCCTCCCGACGTCCCTGCTCCAGTCTAGTTGCTCAGCATAATGCATCCGAGGTTATCCAAGTGCAACTAACTCTGGGTAAAACGGAAATCTAAATTGTAGCTTTCTACAGATCCCCCATCATGCCCCAGAATTCCCACTCCTCTTTTCTTGATATACTGGAAAATATTAGGGTTCAACCAAACACCCTAATAATGGGTGATTTCAACTACCCCACCATTAACTGTGAAAACTACTCCTGTACCAATTCCTTCACTCAATGCTTTCTGGAAGTCATAAATTCCAATGCCCTGAATCAACTTATCCACACCCCCACCAGAAGCAACAATATCCTATACCTAGTCATTACCAACATGAGTGACCTGTGTTCCACACCTGAAGTCAGCTCCTCATTGGTCAGATCTGACCATAAGCTAATCATCCTAGATATCCATGTCCCACCCCCACTCCCCATTAAGGAAACCATGGTAAAAATTTTCTCCAAAGCCAACTTCATGCTTCTTAAGGCAGAAGTGGCAAACTTCATGACACCCATGCAGATGGACAATACAGTTACAGTTGCTGAATCATACATGAATGCACTCTATAAGCACTTGAGTGCATGGATCGTGCTATCCCAAACAGAACCAAGATGCTATCCTCCAAAAAAAGGAAGCCGATCTGATGGTCCCCTGCCATAAACAAACTCTACAACAGAATGAAGAAACTGTTGCAAAAGAGAGTAAAATCCCATGAGTGGAGGAGCTCCCTTGACAGCCTCAGTAAGAAGCTGCAATCCCTGATAAAATCCTCCAAAGCTAGTTATGAAAACAAAATCACCACTGATTCTAAGGACAACCACAAAGCATTCTATAGCTATGTCAGGAATCTCAATGGCAACACCCAGATCTGCCCTGAGTTACAGCACAACAGCACAAAAATTACATCACCAACTGATATTGCTAACATCCTGGCAGATAGGTTCAGTGCTAACTTTACCCCCCTCTCACCCCCTAAAGGGCCCATATCTATCCAGGAAGAATGCAGAGTCCCTGTATTCACAGCTATGCAGGTAAAAGCTGCACTCTTTAAAGCCAAAAACACAGCATCCATGGGACCAGACAACATCCCAGGCTGCATTTTACATGAATGTCAGAACGAACTGGCTCCCCACCTAAGCACCATGTTCAGTCATAGCCTCACATCTGGCTTTGTGCGCACTGAATGGTGCACACAACAGTTATCCCACTCCACAAAGGGGGAGCCACCACTGATCCCGGGAACTATCACCCTGTTAGCCTGATGAGCCTGGTCTGTAAGGCAATGGAATGTATCATCATGGAACTCATAAACAAAGACATTGGTAACCTCCAAACTCTGGACCCCACCCAGTTCAGGTTTGTGAAAGGCAGATCATGCCTCCTGAACCTGATCGACTTCTTTGAGGCAGTCACCAAAGCTGTAGACGAGGGTAAGGTGGTTCACACAGCCTATCTTGACCTCACCAAGGCTTTTGACACCATCCCCCATTCTGGAATTATAGATAATCTCACTAAACTAGGTATAAATCCTTACATCACAAGATGGGTTGCCAACTGGCTCACTGACAGTACAGATACTGAAAAAGTTGCAGACTCCAAATCTGACTTCAAACCAGTGACAAGTTGATTACCACAGGGTTCAGTCCTGGGACCTCTCCTGTTTGGTATATACTTCTCTGAAGTACAGGCTAACACAGAAGGCCTTTGGCTAATGAAGTTTGCAGATGACTGCAAACTAGGAGCCATAGTCGAGTCTCCAAATGATGTGGACATCCTTCAGAAGGGCCTCACTGAGACAGATGCCTGGTCTCAGAGCCATGGCCTCAAGCTCAATGCCAAAAAGTGCATTGTCATCCCCTTTGGTAAAAACTCTGTACCCATGAACTACCACATAGGCGGCAGTCTACTTAATGCCAAATGTGTGATAAGTGACCTTGGGACCCAGGTGGACAGTAGTCTCCCCTTTGATAATCACATCACCACAGTAGTCAGGAAATCCTTCTACATGGCAAACCTCATCACAAAAGGGTTCTCATCCAGGAAAAAAGAGGTAATTTCTCCCCTCTACTCAACACTCATTAGACCCATTAGAGAGTACAATGCCCCTTTTGGAATGTACCCCACAATACATCTGCAGCAGCTGGAAAGGCCACAGTAGTACCTCACAAAGAGGATTACTGGCCTCAAACAGATGCCCTACACTGACCATCTCAAAAAACTCCAGCTTTACTCTGTAGCATATTGCCTTCTCTGAGGTGATCTCTGCCTAACATATAAAGCTATGTCAAACCCAGAGCTGTTGGACATGCTGCACCTAAAGAAATCCCAACCCCCTGAGCTACATGCTCTAGGGACCTAAACCTTGTCACCATAATAAACAGGACATACTGGAGGGATACATTTCTGTCCCATAGACTTCCCATACTTTGGAACAAGCCACCCATCTACGTCAAGCAAAGTTCCTCATTAGCACTCTTCAAGAAAAATCTTGATGAGTGGATGGAAAATAGGAAATACACCCCAGGTATCACTTCTGTGACTCTGCTCAACAGGGGCACAGGAAAATAACTTTCTTGGATGGCATGAGCCAGGGAACTTTGTTGGCTAGGTTTACTTAGACCCTTGGGCCAATAGCCTAGTACCTACCTATGAACCTATAAACCTATGACTCCCTTATTTTCATCATTCCTGACAAGCTAATTATTTATTTTTCAGTAAGTACTGCTTGATTTTTTTCTAACTTCAGAATATCTGGCTAACTACTTCCTCCTTAAATGTTCAGGGTCTATGTATTAGTTTCCCCTCAAGTGCTTGGTAGTGCTCTGTACAGACTCAGAAACCTTGATTGACATTTTTCCTGTAAAAGGACTAAATAAAGAAACAGCTCCAGTACTTAGTAATAATGACCATCCCTCCTTGCATGTCTAAAGGTCAGTTCCATGTGCTTTCTCCTATTAACATGGTGAACTTGGCCATTCTGATGTAAAGTAGCAACTGCCTCATGTGCACAGACAACCTTCTCCTCTTACCTCCCAACACTCAGGCTTGTGAGAGATGCACTTATACATCCAAATTGGAAGCCATGCACTCTCAAGCCAAGACCAGAATAGCTGGTCAAGAGAAGGTCAACACCTGCACCACACCACATGCAACACATAGCCCTCCAGAGCACCCACCACCATCACAGCTCTCACATAAAAACACAAACCACACACCCACCTTTGCAGAGGCTCTCAATAGAAATCTACCCAAACAGCAGAGACCTCCAAGGTAGAAATGCACTCAACCACCACAACACAGCACAAACCACAAGACACATAGCTCACCTACACAGTATGCCCCTCAACCTAAGCCCCTAAGGCAAAACAGCTTGCCCAATACACTAATCATAGATGACTCGATAGTGAGGCACACTGATGTCCCACTCACTATGTTGAATAAGGAGAAGGTAACAGTCAGCTGTCTATCAGGTGCCAGAATCTGACACTTAACACACTCACTCAGGTCACTCCACAACAAGTACACATTTGACGCTGTCACTTTCTATGTGGGTATGAATGACTTGAGATGCACCTCCCTGGACTACATGAAAAGAGACCTGGAGGAGCTCTCAGATTATGTGGCCCAGGCAGGTATGACCCTAGCCCTGATCAGCATCCTACTGTCACCCAGAATGATACCGGAGGACAAGCAGAAAATGATTAACTTAAACAACTGGCTAAGTTTCTGGTGTCATTCTAAGGGGATCCAGTATCTGTCTGCTTGAGATGACATGATTGACAGACCTTGTTGCTTTGCCAGAGATGGCCTGTATCTGTCATCCCTAGATTTCCAGATATTAGCTAAGGCTCTTGCCACTCCTATAGTACCTTTTTTAGACAGTGTTCCAAAGAGCAAATTACCACTGTAACAGCTATAAATAAATTCAATCTGAGGGTCATGCAGCTCAGTGCTAGAAGTCTAAATCTCAAGATTCACTTGCTTGAAGCACTCCTCAAAATGGAGAACATCAACATTTGTGCTGTAACAGAGCAGGGGTGCTTTCTGCTGCTTTTAACCAGGTCTCTGTTACAGCACAAATGCTGATGTAACAGAGCAGGGGTGCTTTCTGCTGCTTTTAACCAGGTCTCTGTTACATCAACATTTGTGCTGTAACAGAGACCTGGTTAAAAGCAGCAGAAAGCACCCCTGCTCTACCAGGCTATAACTCATTTCACACCTTTCAGCCCCAGAACATGGACCAAAGCTCCAAAGTCAGTGGTGTCTCCATATTCATAAAGGATATGCACATCCCCAGACTTGTAGCCCAACATAATGCATCTGAGATACTTCAGGTACAACTAACATTGGGTAAGATGACGATTCAGGTCGTAGCCTGTTATAGATCCCCCACCATGTCCCAAGACTCTAACTCCACATTCCTAAGCACCCTGGAAACTATTAGGGTCCAACCCAACATGCTCATACAAGGTGACTTCAACTACCCCTCCATCAACTGGGAAAACTACTCGTGCACCAATACACTGGCCCAGCGCTTCCTGGAATTCATCAGTTCCAATGCCTTGGACCAGCTCATTCTTACCCCCACTGGAGGAAGCAATATCCTTGACCTGGTTATTACTAACATGGGCAACCATTGCTCTACACCAATAGTCAATTTCTCCCTGGTTAGATCTGACCACAAACTAATCACCATGGAAATCCACATCTCACCAACACCTCCCGCAAAGGTAACCACCATGAAATACTTCTCCAAAACTGACTTTGGGATCCTAAAAACAGAGGTGGCTAACTTCTTGGCACCCATGTTGATGCAAAATAATCACATGACTGCCAAATCATACACCAATGCACTGTATGAACACGTACATAAACGCATGGAACTAGCCATACCCAACAGAACCAAGACGTTCTCCTCCAAAAAAAGGAAGCCAATCTGGTGGTCCCCTGCCATTAATAAACTCTACAATAAAAGGAAGAAAGTGTTGCAGAAAAAGGCAAAGTCCCAAGACTGGAAAAACTCCTTTATTAGCCTCAACAAAAAGTTGAGATTCCTTACCAAAACCTCTAAACCCAGCTATAAAGGTAGAATTGCAGAAGACAATAAAAACAACCACAAAGCCTTCCATAGTTATATCAAGAATCTCCATGGCAATACCCAGGTTTGCTCTGAGTTACTGCACAATGGTACCTCCTTTACTGAGCCAACAGATATCAGAAACATACTGGCTGACAGATTCAGTGCCAATTTTACCCCTCTCTCCCCCAGGCACCCAGCATTACTGCAGCACAGGTTAAAGCTGCATTGTCCAAGGCCAAAAATATAGCTTCCATGAGACCCGACAATATCCCAAACTACAAAGTGAACTGGCACCACATCTGTGTGCCCTGTTAAATCACAGCCTCATGTCAGGCTTTGTGCCTGCCGAATGGCGCACTGCTACAATCATCCCTCTCCATAAAGGGGGAGTGACTACAGACCCTGGGAATTATCATCCAATTAGCCTGACAAGTCTGTTGTGTAAGGCTATAGAGTGCATCATCCTGGACCTAATTAACAAGGATATAGGGAATCTCCAAACTCTAGATCCCACTCAATTTGGTTTTGTGAAAGGGAGATCATGCCTGCTCAACCTGGTTGACTTCTTTGAGTCAGTCACCAGAGCTGTGGATGAGGGCAAGGCAGTTCATACAGCCTATCTCGATCTGGCCAAGGCCTTTGATACCATTCCCCACTCAAGAATTATTGATAAACTCACCAAATGAGGCATCAACCCCTATATCACTAGGTGGGTTGCAAACTGGCTCAGAGATAGAACAAACAGTGTGAAAGTAGCAGACTCCAACTCAGACTGCTGACCAGTCACAAGTGGAGTCCCACAAGGATTGGTCCTGGGTCCTCTCCTTTTTGGAATCTACTTCTCAAAAATCCAGGCCAACATGGAGGGACTCTGGCTGACTAAGTTCGCGGACAACTGCAAGCTGGGAGAAATTATTTACTCCCCAAGTGATGCAGACATCCTACAGAAAGGCCTCACTGAGACCAATGACTGGTGTTGAAACCGTGGCCTTATGCTTAATGCCAAAAAATACGTTGTCATTCCCTTTGGGAAAAACTCAGTTCCCACTAATTACTACATTGATGGCAGCCCACTGAACACCAAAGGTGTTATAAGAGATCTGGGGACACAGGTTGACAGTAACCTCTCCTTCGACCACCACATTGCCACTGTGTTCAGAAAGTCCTTCTGTGTGGCACATATTAACAAGTGTTCTGCATCCAGGAAGAAAGAAGTCATCATCTCTCTCTACTCTTCTGCCCCATTTGGCATGTACTTCACTAGACACATGTAACAGCTGGAAAGGCCACAAAAGTACCTCATGAAGAGGATTCTAGGCCTTAAACACATGTCCTACATGGACAGACTCAAAAAACTCCAGCTATTTTCTGTCTCATATCATCTATTAAGAGGCGATCTCTGCATGACTTACAAAGCCATGTCTGACCCAACTCTGTTAGAAATGCTACATCTAAAGAAATCCCAATCTGTCCACACCACACACACCCTAGAGATTTCAACCTCATTACCACAATCAATAAAACATGCTGGAAGGGACAAGTTCATAACCCAGAGACTGCCCATGCTCTGGAATATACTTGCCATATATGTCAGCCAGAGCACCTCACTGGCCCTCTTCAAGAGAAATCTCGATGAGTGGATGGGAAATAGAAAGTTCACCCTGGGGATCACTCCAGTGGCTCTACTTGATAGAGGCAAAGGGAACTAACGTTGGGTGGCACAATGCCAGGACATTTCCATGGGCTAGGCCTATAAAGGATCCAGGGCCATTACCCTAGTACACACCTATGAATCTATGGAGACTTGGTTGTGGTCTCAAATCTATACCTTTGTCAGTGGGGAGTCTTACTGTGGACCTGGAGGGAGACAGCTAGAGGAATCCAAACTCCAGACTGAGTGTGTTCCCTGTGTGCTCTTAATGGAAATTGTGCTTGATGCCAATAGCTGCATCTGGAAATACTGGGTACATCCATTTTTGTTCCAAGTGAACATCCCTGTCCAGTGCCAGTGGTGAGGATTCAGGTTCCTTGATTACTGGCCCAGAGTGGTGATGTCGCAAATATATTAAGCTGCTGAAAGAAAAGTATGTAGGAGCACGTTGTTGTAACATTAAACTTCATTAAGCATTGCTTGAACTGATTTTCTCTGGTGAATACCAATAAGTAATATGTGGCAAATGTTCGTGAGTAGTGAAATGCAAATTGCTAATATTCAGGAACTGTTCCAATACAAAGACTTGCTGCAACAAATAAAGTGAGTCTTCATGGCAGTTACTATGTTGCTGGGGAAAAACTCCTCCACTAGTATTACACTAGAGAAGACTAAAAAAGGTGTGGCTGTGGTAAAATTCCCCCAAACTCTGGTGACATTGAAGAAAATAATGCATGCGTAAGGTACTACCTCTAAAAGTTAAACCCCCATGATGATGTTGTTGTGTACTGTAAGAAAAAAAATGTTGTGCAAACATAGTGAATCTGGTTGTAATATTGCAAAGTACCTGAATGGCAAAATAAGTGATAAGTAAAACAATAAATATATGCCTTTATGGAAGTGGAACAATTGTTACCTCTGCTGAGTTACAACAAGATGGGTTGAGTTAAAACTGCTTTATATCAAAATGTATCTCATAGACCACAGCAAGTGGATATTTTACAGTCAAATGTTACAAGTATGTAAAGAACAAACATCTTATTTGATAGTGTAGAAATACCAAGGCAGCCTGGTCCACTGTCTCCAAGTAGAAAAAAGCAATACCATGGTTGTAACAATTGATGTGTGAAAATGAAAATAAAATGAGAGAGAGAGAGAATTAAAAAAAAAAAGCTGTTGGCTAACTATAACCAGAAAACGTTTGTTGACTTGATAAAGAGAACTATGTGTGCAAGTTAGAACCATGAAAATAATAAACTTGAAAGTGTTAAGCCAAGTCACATCAAAATGCAAAAGCAGAAAAAGCCTATTTTAAATAAATTATATAAAAGAGTATATGAACTGGATAAAAGAGTGAAGCAGATTGTTGTTTGAACCAGATAGACAAAAGAGAAGTGAGTTTCATACCCTAGCTAACATTGTTTGCTTACAGTAAAACAAAGAAATTTTGGTAGAAGTTGCAAATGCTTGAGATAAAACAATTTTGTCAGAATTTGCTCACTTAATGGAAGTCACTATAGAAACAACTTCAGGAATTAAAAGCAGTTAACAAAACATTTGGTTACAACTACAGAGGGAAACAGCCTATACAAGAACAACATAAATCTGAAATTGTAACTGAAATAAACAGTTGATACTTAGTGAAAAACTCAAAAAGGCTATATGTAAAATCCCAGCCCTCCGTTAAAAATGGGCTCTGTCCCAGACAGACTTTCCCAGTAAACAAATGTTAAATAAATTAAATAAAAATGTAAAAGATATAGCAACAGTAACTTAAATGGACTTCGCATATCCAGGAGCTGAACAAATTGCAAACTTTAAGAAAGCCTTGTTTGTGAGCTGCAAGAAGAAGACAGTTGCATTGCAAAATGGACAGAATGATGCTATTGCTTTGTTGCAAGAAATATGCACATGATTTGGGACTGCAGTAGTATTAAGCTGTTCTGGGATGATACAATACAGAAGTAGGAAATAATTTCAAAAAGCAGGTAACAAGAAATTGGGAATTGTGTTTGTTAGGCTAAGCAGGACAAGATAAAGTTGGATGGTTATGGAGAAATCTGTAATTCTCCTTCTGAGAGTTTGTGTCAGGAATAAAATAGCTAAAACATTTAAAGGAGAAATAAAATGGAGACAGAATGTTATAGTGTATAATAATGTAAAGACTTAAAAGAGAGTGCTGGATGTTCAGAAAACTAAAGTGAAGAAAATAAGGGTTACCAAAACCTGGAGAGAAAAGCTAGGCAATATTATCGAATGAAGTGAAAAGATTGGAGATAATGTGGGACAAGATTTTTCACTCATGTAATATATATTGCAGAACATAGTAAGGGATTCAGGGGAAGTGTATTATCAGTTTCTGTGCTGTCTATATTTGCACTTGGATTGTGTATTGTAGCTTATTTGTTTGCATTTTTTGTGGATAATAAGTATTTGTAAGATTTAAGCATTGTGTTGATAATCTAGGTTTATGTGTTACAGAGTTGTAAAAATTCAATATAGAAAATTAAAAAATAATAATAATAAATGAAAACAACAATATGATGGTACAGCAATCAAGATTCTTGAATTGCAACAGGTCATAAGCCTGAAAACTGAACCTATTAATCTTAGAATCAGTGAAGGTGAGACATTGTATATGAATTTGTATAATGCAGTAAATAGGCAATGCTATTTGTTAAGAATGTGGGCAATCTCTCATTAAGTTAATAAACATTTAATCACACTAACAGTTTCAAATGTTTATATTTGTAAATTTGAAACAAGTTTTTCTGCTTAGATTATGGTGCAGCAGTTAGTTAGTTTGCTGCTTCATAGCACTTATTATATTTTTTGGGGTATAGTTCTTTCACTCTGTTCTTTCAGTTCCACCCATATCCCAAGAATATGCTGTAGGTGAATTTGCAGTCCTTTGAGTTGTATATAGGAATGCACATTATGTGAATGTGTGTGTTTGTGTGTGTGTGTGTGTGTGTGTGTGTGTGTGTGTGTGTGTGTGTGTGTGTGTGTGTGTGTGTGTGTGTGTGTGTGTGTGTGTGTGTGTGTGTGTGTGTGTAGGAGAGATCTCGCAATGGCTTAACCCCCCATTTTCCCAGATAAATTTCTTTGTCATACATTCACACTCTGGCCCTGCCACATGCCTGCATTGGAGACTATAAAGGTAAAGAAGGAATGTATTCAGTAAAATATTTGACTGACAAGGATAAGGAATATTTACCAACTCTTGCAATAATATTTCTACAAGGACAGTATTGTCCACATGGATTTCAGGAATTTCTCTGGATATTCTGATGACTTTTGTACTATAGAAGAAAAAAGTATGAATGCAATAACAATAGGATAGTGTGAACTGGCATGACTATTTTAGCATCTAGGATACTCTAAAAAGTAACATAAATACAAAACTTTTCTCCCCCTAAACATTTAAAGAACTTAATTTACACAATGCATTTTAAAAATTATTGAAATAGAATAATATTAGTATGATTATTAGAGGTCTACAGATACATGACAAAACCACAATATATATTTAGTAAGAGATATTCAGATAATAAACTTCTTTGGGAAATAGCAGACCATGATATGTTTGTGGTTAAACAAGTACTTGTAACTATACATCAAGTATATGGTAAAATTAATGAGCATTTTTATGTAGATTATATTGAAAAATATGACTTTAAATAGATAACAATATAAATATCATCAGTGAGGCCTAATGGTTAGAAAAAGTTATATTAACAACTATAAAATAGTATACCTGACTGTACTGTAAGTTTGTAGGCTGATTTAAAAGGACCCCCCCATTATACCCAATTTTTAATTTATTTGAACAAATATTGAGAAGCTGATATCAGAAGGTTGTACCCAAATAAATCTGTTAACAGATATTACAATTTAACAACTGAAAAAAAGATTTTATTAAATAATTTATTAGCAGACAATTCTATAAGGTTGATGAAGCCTAATGAGAGATGGGGTGGTAGTTATGTAAGCATTTGGTTATGCTATGTCAACCTATTTTTGAGTGACTCTAATTTTTATGATAATGTGTCAATTAATGTAAATATGTACATATATTTTGCTTCTGAAATGTTTGTATGACTGCAACAAATATGCGGTTTCCTGTATTCATTTATCATATATGTTTAATTCTATATATAAATAGTGGCATTTAATTTACACATTTATTCTGATTAAGTCAATTATTTTAGGATGAAAGCACTAAATCATTAATATATATATATATGGTGGTTTACATGCCTGGCTCTGTGTTTTTGTATTTTTTTCTGTGGTGAACAGGCATGATAGAATAAATATGCATTAATACCTTTACAAGAGGTATGTTGTTCAACAATAGCACAGGCTGTTTCAGATAGCAATTATCTTAGTGCTAGTAATAATAATGCTTTAGAAATGCTGGAGGATTTAGTCAGAGGTAGATAAATTTGTAGAACACTTTGAGAAAGTTATCAGTCAAGTAAAATGAACTCTTGTGAGGTTGGGTTGGGAAGCTACAGTTGATATGCACAGAATTATGTTAATAAAGCACAGAAAAATAGATGTCTGAAAAATAAGTAAATACACTAAAATATAATTTGATATGGCATCTATTAATGGCTAAGTTCAACATTTCCCAAGTCATACATACAGACAATCCCAGTTAGACATTACAGTTAGGGCCAAACATTTTGCATTGCTCATAGTCACAAGTGTTAGCCTCAAGCTATAGTAAAATTGATTCAGTAATTATGCAGGATGCCAGTGCAACTGAGTTTAACAGAAGTGGTTATTCTAACTTTATCTTAGGTAACCATTTAAGTAGCTTTCTTGTCCATGTGTGGTAGGATTCACTAAAGGGTGAGACATAGCACTATTGTAAAGGACCCAAGACTCTTAACCTATATGTGAGGCAAACAAATACTTAAGCTAGAGGAACAGTTGAAGGGCAAATGAAGTGCATGCAAGAGGAGCATGTTTAAAGATAAATTGATGCTGTATTGTTATAATGCAGCACACGAGAAGCTAAGTACTATAAACTGCAGAGGGCAAGCTTGTAGCTCAAGAAGTCTAGCATTTCAATTCCTCTTTAAATGGAGCTCTAAAATGTTAAATTGTGCATTTACATGACAACTTGCACAGCATATCATATATTAAATTGAAGCACTTGTGGTATAAGTTAATTCTGTAGCTGTATGCTTGGAAGTGACTTCAACTATATTTATTAAGCAGAACAAAGACCATTCACATTATATATAGTAGGTCTTCAGGCATATCCTCACCCACCCAAAGCAGACATGGTTGGTTAAAATCAATAAAATGAACGCCCAATATGTATGCAACTACTAATGCAGGATTTCCTGTTAAACTTTCTTATTCCTGCAAATCAGGAGAGCATGGAGATTCCAAACTGGAGAAGAGGTGATCAAGTGTTTTACCGTATCACATTTTCACAGTAAGGGACTATACCCTCTCACCTTTCTGCATGGTATGTGCTCAGCCATGCATGTAATCAGGGGCACCGATTTTCAGTTTTCCAGTTTTCAATTCTAATTATTGGAAAAACATGAGATTTTCATGGTATTTGGTATTTTTAAGGCATAGCAATCAATCTACATGTATTTCCTGTCATAGTTATTGCTTAAAATACTATCAGGTTACTTTACTGAGTGTTCTCTTACCTAGAATCAGTTTTAATTTTGCAGATATACAGAGGTACTAGTATATTATAATGACATCATAGAAATGACTAGAACTTGCACATAAAATCATGGGTATAATTTTCAGATTTCATCTCAAGAAAATTACATTTCTTTTGTTAAGAATCATAAATTACAGTCCCTCCTGCACACTATGCAGGGACTATAACCAAAGTAGAAAACCCTCAGGTATGGTGTTCTGTTATTCCTTGGTGAGGAAGTTCTACACACTAATATTGATAATTGGGGTTCCTATCAGCATTTTGAATGTTGAAAATGCCGAAGTCAATTTCATCGAACTGAAACGTTCGAAATCTCAGAAGAGCGAACTGACAGAACATCAATTTCTTTCCTAGGAAAAGAAATCTGTGGGCCGTCATCAGGGTTTGCTATTTCCTCCACTGTGGTGTGGTCTTTGAGTTGGTATATTTAAGTAGGGTGGGTGTGGGGGGCACAGCCCCCCACTTTGGGGGGTGCGGAGGATGAAGCCCCCCATTTCTGTCAGTGTTTAAAGTATTTCAATTTTTTTTTTTTGCACGGAACATCGATTTCTTTCCCTGGGAAAGAAATCGATGTTCTGTCAATTCGCTCTTCTGAGATTTCGAACGTTTCAGTTCGATGAAATTGACTTCAGCATTTTCAGCATTCGATTTGCTGATATAGACCTGATAATTGTAACAGTGGCAAGACAAGGAGGTAGAATAAGTCAGGTAGTACAGTGTCTTCAAGACAAGAGAGATGGCAACTCTTTTATAAGCATTCATGAAAATACTTTCAGCTTAGATATGCAATTGGTAAATCATTCATATGAATATGCCTAATTTTTACTCAACTTCCTGTCTGTTGATTGACCTGTGCATAGACAAATTCCCAGCCCTTTAAGGCTGTAGATTTTATTTACTATTATAAACTTTTGATGTCAAAAAAATTCAACAAAACCTCTCAGAAACGATTGTTAATATTGAAGGTATCTATTTATGTGGTACTACTGTTCATGTAGGACCTTTGATCAATAATTTAAAACAACTGCTATTGGTAAATGACAAAATATGCTTTATTTTTTAAAGTAGGTACCTGGATTCATGCTGATAGTTTGCAGAAAGGTTTTAAGTCAAACAAACTTCATACAAGGTGTGGCAGCTTTGACATGTCATTTGGTAAGTGTGCTGTAGTCAGTAATTCATAAGGTTATTTTTGCAATGTTTTTACTGAAAGTAAATTGTACTGTTGACTTTTACTACATGAATTCACATCCAACAGCAGCTGACCTAACTCTATCAGTCACAATTTGTCTTTTGGCTTTTATGGCAGCTGTAAGAACTTATATTGCAACTTTATTTTAGACATTTGAAAGGCTATCAGAGCTTTCCCACATTTTTGTTGAAACAGTAGTAGATGGAACAGTTATACCAGAATACCTTTAAGAAGGCAATGCGAGGGCATGATAAAGGCCATCCCTGACAAAGCAGGCAAGACTGCCTATCATCCCATTGAATGATGTCAGTGTCTGACAAAGCTTTTTGCTGAAATGTATGTGTAACCCACGTGGTCTAATATTTAGATTTATAGATGTTCCGCTGTATGCATTGATATTTCTAGCACTGTCTTTTGATGGTGTAAGCCAGACATTGTTAGCTACTGCAATGCACTAAGTTTTTACCATGTGACCAGAATCACCAAGGTATGAAATCAGAAGGATATAACTATATACCTATCAATATACCTGGAAACCATTCTGGTATTTATGCAGTCCAGCACATTCCCAAAATGAGTAAATCTACATCAGGTATATATCAGTGCATTAAAGTGAGGTCTGCAGATTCTAATCAATGTTTCAGCTGCTACAGGCCCTTAAAATGAGGTATTAGCAGTTGCTGGTTGTTAATAAGAATAGAGAAGCTTGACATATTTGCTATGTTTGTTATTTAAAGTAAGGACTCAGTGGTAGTATTTTAAGATACCTCAGTACAAGACAGTGAAACTGTGCAATAACATTACAGCAAAGTGGACTACTAGATATATTACACTGATGGAACTGTATAACTTATAAAATAAGGCTACTGGCATTGTCAGGATAAGGAAGAGCAGGAAGTGAGTCATGAGATGGCAAAGTTCTTAAGACTGCTTTATTAGATGGTCTTCTGTTGATCCTTTAGCATGCCTTACCTGGAGAGCACAGTTTGAAGATGGATGTCTCATGCTCTTTTTAAAAGGGCATCTTATGGAAGAAGACGCTGATAAATAAATTTATTTATTTATTATTTATTTGTTTTATATTTGTTTACAAGGATATTCTGACTGGGCTGTTAACCCTTTTTCAGCAGAGACACTGGGGGAAAGCTCACATTACAATTACACTATATATTCAACAGTGTTATATAATATATAAAATAAAATAAAATATACAGATAGTTGAATTAAAATTAGAAAAATATACAAACAGGGCAAACTGCAATAATAGATTGAATTCACACATGCATTACATACAAAAAAATTCTAATAGAGTAGTACAATAATAAGAGGAAATAACCTATATCTATATCAAACAAAGCTCCTCATTAGCACTCTTCAAGAAAAATCTTGATGATTGGATGGGAGATCGGAAATTCACCCCAGGGATCACTTCTGTGGTTCTGCTCAACAGGGGCACAGGGAAATAATTTTCTTGGGTGGCAAAAGCCAGGGTACCATCTGGCTAGGCTTATATAGGCCCTAGGGCCAATAGCCTAATACCTACCTATGAACCTATGAACTATATTAAATATGTGCAAATCAGTATATATTAATAAATTAATGATAGCTTATTTGATTAAGATGTTGACAAAAGGAGTGTTAAAAGGTAGTATTTGATTAAATAGTGACAATTATAAGAAAGTTTGTGAGGAAAAGAACGATTAAAAGATTATGGAAGAGAGAAAGAAAAAAAATAAAGACATTCAGAAGTAAGAATTCCTAGAAGACAAGTATGCCGGGTCAGACATAAAGACACTGCGATATAGTGTGTGTGTGGATCACTAACTAAATTTAGGGATAAAATCCTTCACTGTATAAGGCTGGAACACAGAAAAAGTTGCCAGTCTATGAAAGTGCCCAATTCACAAAATACAGTCATAAGGATGCCATTGTACTAGTTATTCATTAAGATGTGGGATAGAATCACATGTGCAGCTGGGGATTCCAGAAAATACATTTATAATCCATCCTATCTGAGAGATGTGCATGGTCACTACTGCTATATGGGTGCCGGTAATACATTTATAATATAGCTTATCTGAGAGATGTGCATGGTCACTACTGCTATATGGGTGCCGGTAATACATTTATAATATAGCTTATCTGAGAGATGTGCATGGTCACTACTGCTATATGGGTGCCAGTAATACATTTATAATCCAGTTTATCTGAGAGATGTGCATGGTCACTACTGCTATATGGGTGCCGGTAATACATTTATAATATAGCTTATCTGAGAGATGTGCATGGTCACTACTGCTATATGGGTGCCAGTAATACATTTATAATCCAGTTTATCTGAGAGATGTGCATGGTCACTACTGCTATATGGGTGCCAATAATACATTTATAATTCAGCTTATCTGAGGGATGTGAATGGTCACTACTGCTATATGGATGCCAGTAATAAATTTATAATCCATCTTATCTGACAGATGTGCAGGGTCACTATTGCTATATGGGTGCCAGTAATACATTTATAATCCAGTTTATCTGTGAGATGTGCATGGTCACTACTGTTATATGGGTGCCAGTAATACATTTATAATCCAGTTTATCTGAGAGATGTGCATAGTCACTACTGTTATATGGGTGCCAGTAATACATTTATAATCCAGCTTATCTAAGAGATGTGCATGGTCACTATTGCTATAAGGGTGTCTTCTGAAGCTCTTTTAGGGTTGAGGTTTTATTCCTGTATAGCAATTTGTGTTATAAGTGAATTTGACTAATGTAAATATGCAATGATTATTTTATTTCCTGGACCGTAGACAAAGCTACCTTGTCACCAAGATGTGGAAATTTGGCATGAAGATGAAACAGCTGAGTAAATATGCAAGAGCTGAATAGGAAAGAGAAAAACATGAGAAATGTTAAAGGATCACTATAATGGAGAGCTTGAACTTGATGTATTGATTCTGTTTATGGTGGCAATGAGATGAAGCCTAGCTTGATGAATGGACAAAAAGGTACATTTTTCAGAATGACTGGGCCATCATGGTATAATGCCAAGCAGTCAATATTTCATATTTGAAGGCTGCCCAGCATTTAGTGTGAAGACAGAATGGCAGTTATAAGACTGTGGTTAAAGTGTGGCAATTGTTCCATTTTTTTATGAAGGTGGTTGTACCAGAGGTAAGATGGTATATAATAATATGTCCTGCTTTAACAAAATGGAGATATTCTGTATATCACTGGAATTATAAACACTTGACAGATATGTAGACAGAGGACTTCACATGAGTATTGCCAAGGCCTTCTGTGAGTAATAGGGCATTGTGTTTGACTTTAAATGTTGCACACTGTTGTGAAGAGCTATTAGTTTAGAAAGTAAAAGGAGAAAGATGTGGATAAAGGCAGATATTGGACTGCTGTATGGTTTTATGGGGGTGGTAGGAATCATGATCTGCATATAAGCATCCATAGATACTCACCTTTGGTAAGTCATACAAAATGAGGATGTCAAAGGAAGATGGTAGCAACCCACTCTGGTCTTTAGTAAACGTAGAGTGCCAAATGAAGATGGTATGCTACCTCTCAGACTGGAAGTTAAGGTATGACATCATGCATAGATACCCTCTAAGACTGCTCTTCTCTCAGACTTGAAGTTAAGGTATGACATCATGCACAGATACCCTCTAAGACTGCTCTTCTCTCAGACTAGAAGTTAAGGTATGACATCATGCATAGATACCCTCTAAGACTGCTCTTCTCTCAGATTAGAAGTTAAAGTATGACATCATGCATAGATACCCTCTGCTCTTCTCTCAGACTAGAAGTTAAGGTCTGACATCATGCATAGATACCATCTAAGACTGCTCTTTTTTATAAAACCCTCAGTTCCATTGCTTGGTATACAACCTTGTATATTACCATATTTCTATGGCAGATTCATTAATTTTCTCATATCTGCCATTATTAGGCACAAAGTAAACATGGTGGAAGTATTGTAAATTAGACTAAATCCATTTAAAGTATTCCAACCAATTAGATGTTGGCAAGGAAAATCCAGTTTTCTAATATAAGCTAATGTACTATTTTTCACAGAGACCATTCAGTTTTTGGGCTGCATGTCCAAAATCTGTATGTTGTTGTTTATCTGTTAGGTGCAAAGAAAGACAATGTGCCAGATTCACGAAGGCTTGCACGGAGTCTAAGAGTAGAGTAAGACTCCATGCAGCCAAAATGTCTGTCGAGCGATCCAGGAACAGTCGGCCGGGATGTGCAAGAGAGCTCCTAAAATGACTCTTACACGGACAGGGTTAGGTTATGCAAATTACCTCATTTGCTGCTAAAAGCTATGCAAATGAGGTAAATTTGCGATCCAGGATAACACTAACCTGTCCGAGTAAGAGTAGTGTTATTTGCAGAAATGTACTCAGTTGTCAACTGAGTACTGTTCTGCAAATAGCAAAATGAAGCCGTGACAGCTCCAAATAAAGGATGCATATAGTTGAGGAAGCATGCCAATGGCCAAATATATGGCCATTGGCATTATTTTTCATTGCAAAATTTAAAAAAAAAATGTTTTTACCCCGATCTCCGATGTTTAAGCATAGCGCAGCTCCGCACAAACGTGTTGCACTCTAAAAACCAGAAAACCAAAAAATAAAAGCCACAAATAAGGATTTTATTCAAAAGATTAATTTTCCATGCAAGTGAATGGCAGGCTGAAGACAACATTGCTAATGAGTAGAGGTTGCTAAGGGGGGAAGCCCAGTCTGAGAGATGTAACTAAGCATTAGTAGGCAATCCTATGCAAATGAGGATAAGGATAGTGAATCCCAATATTTCCTGCTATGTGAACCATGTCCCTAGAGTGTAAGAGTAGGGAAAGGGGAGTAACAGAGTAGGAGATGGGTGACATCATGAGGGGGTATGTATGAAAAAGACTGTAAGCTTATTGGAGCAGAGTGCCATGTGGTTGATGTGAGTTGCTCAGGACTAAAAGAGGTGTGTCTACAGTTGTCTAAACTGAATTCAAGAAACTGAAGGTGTACGCCATGGCTATCACTAAAGTTTCTTGCAAAGCTGCTTACACTGTGTGCGCGCGTGTGCGCGCGTGTAAACCCGTCTAAGCCTGTGTGCGTGGGTGTGCATCCGTGTAATCCTGTGTAAGGCCGTCTAAGCTAGTATACATGAATGTGCACCCACCTTAGCCCGTGTAAGCCTGTGTAAGCCTGTGTGCATGCGTTTGAGCATGTTTGCGCTTGTTTGCGTGGCGCTGCTCCCTGTGGAAACAGAAATTGGAAAAGGAAGGAAAGGAAGTAGTAGGAAGTTAACCAAGGAGAACTAGCAGAGCTGCTGGGTGAAATCAATCAGAATAAGCCAATTACACAGGTAGTACACTAGCCCAGCCCAGCCCAGCACCTAAAATTCTGCAAACAACATTCCCACATGTTTTTCTCAGAAACACTGCAACACTGCAGTCAACAAAGAGAAGTGAAAACTTAAAAAGCTGAAACTGAGACATAAAAATGTTAGGGGCTGCTATTGCTGTTATAAGGCAACATGTGCAAGATGCTGAGGGTGGTGCCATTGCGAATGCTGCCGAGCAACCCACAGTGAGGAGACAGAGAAGAGTGCACAGACCCAGGGTAACCTACCAGGGGCTACATGAGCTGGAGATAGTGGAGTGCTATAGAGTGGACAGAGAGCTCCTGCAGCAAATTGTTGAGCTGTGCAGGCCACGCCTCACACACAACCAACAGAGGGGAACCCATCCCAATGGAAACCAAGGTATGTGTTGGCCTAAGAATACTAGCAACAGGTACCTTCCAGAGATCAACTGGTAATATGATGGGGATTTCACAGGCATCAGCATCAAGGGTACTGCACCAGTTCCTGAATGCCATGTCAGCATATGTCGGTGATCATGTATATTTCCCCAATTCCCATGAGCTATTGGCCAGCAATATGCATCTCTTCCAGCAAATAGCGGAATACCCTGAGATTGACTGCATGCACATACACATCAAAGCACCAGCTGGTGAGCTGGGTAGAGCCTACATCAACCGCAAGGGCTTACACTCCATCAACTGCCAGGTCGTGTGTGATGCCCTGGGCATAATACTAAATGTGTGTGCTGGATGCCCTGGAAGCTACCACTATTCCCATATCTGGCATCTGTCGCAGCTGTACCAGACATTTGCAAATGGGGACATCCCTGGCGGTCACCTAGTGGGGGATGCTGGTTACGCACTGGAGCCATGGCTGATGACACCCATCAGAAATGCACACACACCTGAACAAGAACTCCATAATGAAGCACACGCACAAACACAAAATGTAATCGAGCATGTGTTTGGGATGCTCAAGTCATGGTTCCAGTGCCTGGACACATCTGGTGAAGCCTTGCAGTACTCACCAACTACATTCACCCAAATTGTCATAGTATGTGCCATGCTACACAATATGATCCTGCGAAAACAGCTGCAGCAGGAACAGCATGGGGCAGGGCCAAACAGCCCCCCACCATTGCCAAGGCCTGCACAGGCACAGCGTGACTTGGAGGAGGAACAACCTGAGTCTGCCCCAGTAGGCTGAAGGAGGCATGCCCAGTATGCCTTGTCGTTGTCAAAGAGGCAACACATAGCACATACACTGGCACAGTAGGAACCCTGGAAATTATACCTCTCACTGACTCACACATAAAATAAAAGGGATGCCTAACTTGACACTACCTGTTTCCAAACATGTATAGGGAGTGTAGTATGTGTATCCAACATATGCAGCCCTGCAGCACCACCTGATGCATGATTGCCATGTTTTAAGCAATATAAAGCAATGCTAAGCAGCTTTTACCAATATCTAGTATATGTAAACAAAATTGCTTGTGCAATGTTGGCCAAAGTCGGCCAAAGTTGAGTAAGGTCAGTTAAACATGCTCATATCTGCTTTACTGTACCTTAAGCAGTCTGGTCTGGCCAGCATGAAAATAAAAAGCAGTGATAGGGCTTGAACCCAGAATACTGTGCACTATAGTCACAGTATTGAACCACTAAGCCATGATAGCATTGCAGTAGAGCACACACAGCAGGAAAATTGTACACTAATGTAAACACAAAGCAATGCTCTATCATGTCCCTAATGAGGCAAATGGGTAACCTCACCCACATGCCTATGCAGACAGAGAACATCAGGCCAGGTGTTGTGAAGTGGGTTTTGTAGGCTATGAAGTCGCAAGCTAATATATGTTGCAATGGACGCTAAGACCTGTAGTACACTAGTATGTCTCAAGCCAGTACGATAGTGAACAGTACAGACTGTAATGATGTCCTGTACATAGCAGTGCAGGCACAGCAAATGTGTATAAGTATCAGGTGAAACCCACATCCTATGTACACCCACAGTAACAATCCGGTTTACGCATGGTTAGAAATTTACAAAGAATAGCTGTCCCCCCCGTATGTAGAAATGTCGATAGGTCTATGAAAAGTGTCTCATGGAAGCCCTGCAGTCACAGCATGATCCCTGTTGTTCTATGACACAAAGGTGAGCCCTGCTGTAAAAATACACCTTGATTTACCATACACATATGGTATAAATGTGTATACTGTGTGTGCTCACAAACTCCAACAAATGTAGTAGATTTCATTCTGCATCACACTGAAAGGTCATACTGGGCATGCTCACACACAAATAAATGAAGCAAATGTCAGGCAGGAAGATACTGAAAGGTCATACTGGGCATGCCCACACACTTAGGCTAAATACGGATGTGATTATAAGGGATCTATGGACAAATGTGTATAGTCATCTCTACGTCCAGAAACACATTCACAAAGTGGTATGGAAATCATGCTATGTGTACACACAAACGGCAAAGTTCTGTGCATGTAGGTCAAAGGAGGTTGCCACTACTCAGCAGTCATCAGACCAGTCAGACACTACCACAACACACTTGCGAGGAATCTGACTAGGCACATTCAGCAACTAGAAAGAAGAATGAAGAACCTTAACAAGAGGATTACTGGCCTCAAATAGTTACCCCATGCAACAAGAATGAATGTAACCCAAGCTGTACTCAGTTGCATACTGTCTATGCAGGAGATCTCCGCCCAACAGACAGGTCCATGTCATGGTTACACTCAGATCTGTTCTGAGTTACAGCTCAGTGGCGCTAAATGTACAGAGCCAACTGATATTGACAACATCTTGGCAGATAGAGTCAGTATTAACTTTAACCCCTCTCACCCATGAAAGAGCACATGTCTATAATGGAAGACTGCAAAGTTGCAGACATCATGGCTGCACAGGTAAAAAACACTCTCTGAAGCCAGTATCACAGCAGCCATGGGACTAGATAACTTCCCAGGCTGTGTAGTATCTATTTCCCTGAAGTAAACATTAACATGGAAGTTCTGTGGCTACTGACATTTCCAGAGGACTGCAAACTAGGAGCCATCAATGTAAACACTAAAGATGTGGATATCCTACAAAAGTGCCTCACTGAGAAAGATGGATGTTGTCCAAGCCATGGGCTGTAGCTCAATGCCAAAAGGTGCATTATCATCACCTTTGTTAAAATCTCTGTAGCCAAGAACTATAACATAGGTTGTAGTATACCTCACACTTTAAGTGTGACAAGAAACCCTGGGTCATGGGTGGACAGTGGATACAACTGTGATAAGCACATTCCCACAGTAGTCAGGAAACCCTCTTATGTGGCACACCTCATCACAAAATGTGTCTCATGCAGAAGAAAAGAGGACATTGTTCCCCTCTACTCACCACTCACTAGAACTAAAAAAGAGTATAACGCCAGTGTTGCTATGTACCTCACAAGACAACTACAACAACTGGAATGCCAGCAGAAATACCTCACAAAGAGCATTAGTGGCCTGAAATACATGCCATACACAAACCATCGCAAAATGCTCCATCCGTACTCCCTTGCATATCGCCTACTCAGAGGTATTCACTGCATAACATCCAAAGCTATGTCAAACATGCAGCTGTTGGATAGGATCCACATAAAACACTCACAATCACCCTGACCTTTGGACCCAAGACCACAAGTGAAATACAAACAGAAGTGGTGTAGCCATTTACCTTATGGATATCCACACCTCCAGGTTACTGCCACAGCATGAGGCCTTGGAGACCATGCAAGTGCAACTAACATTGGGCAAAGCTGCCCATCAAATTGTAGTTTGCTACAGATCATGTACCTTGTCTCAGGAACCTCACTCAGTAGTCTGGAGAACAATGGCAAATATAAAGGTCCTATCAAACACCATTATATGGGGAGATTACAACTACCCAAACAATGAGTGGGTGAAATACTCGTATACAATATCCTTTGCCCAATGTGTCCTAGAGTTAAGAAACTCTAACACCCTGGAACAGCTGGTCAGAACACCCAGTAGAGGTGACAACATACTGGACATGATCATCACCATCATGGGGTACCAGTGTTCCATGACAGAGATAAACCCCTCACTGGTAATATCACATCATTAAAGTAATCACACTGGACATCCACATCCCGCCCCCACACCCAGTCGATGAAACCACTGTGAAGACATTTTCAAAAGCAAACTGCACACTTCCCAAGACCAAAGTGGAAAGTTCCAAAGCCCTCTTGCTATAGGATAATGGTATACAATCTGCAAAATCATTTACAAGTGAATCCTATGAGCAGCTACAGGGATGCATGGATCGAGATATCACAAATACAACCCAGATGCACCCCTCCAAAAATAAGAAAACAATCTGGTGGTCGATGCCCATAAATAAGCTAGACAACAGAAGGAGGAAACTAACACCTGATACAGCCAACTTCACTAAAGGAAAGGCATCACTGATCATTATTAGGGTGAAACAATGATAGCTGATAAAAGAATCCAAGCACAATTTCTAAAGACAAATTGCCAAGGAATGTAAGAATAACAACCACAAAGCCTTCTTTAGCTATATCAGACATGTAGGTGTCAACTTCCAAATATGCTGTCAGCTACTGAAAAAAGTAATGACATACTCAAACCAACTTTCATTGCCCACACCCAGGGGGACAAGTGCAGTGTAAACTCCCCCTCATCACCCCAAAAGGGCCCGTGTCTATCACAGAAGGATGCAGAGACACAGACGTCATGGACATGCAGGTAAAGACAGCCCTCACCAAAGCTAAGAACATAGAAGCAATGTGACTGTAAGTTGTCCCAGGCTGCTTCTTACACTAGGCTCACAAGGAACTACACCCTCACTTACATTCACTGTCCAGACTCAAGCGTATCACAGGCTATGTACCCAGAGAATGGCATACACTAACAGTCATCCAGCTCCACAAAGGGTGTGACAAAACAGAACCTGGAAACCATTGCCCAACATGTGTACTCAGCCTGGTCTACAGAGCTATTGAGCAAATCATCATGGAACCATACACTGAGACATTAGAAATCTCCAGACACTGGACTCTACACAACTTTGCCTTGTTAAAGGCATAGCCTGGCTTCCAAACCTAGTTGACTTATTTAAAACAGTTACCATGAACATAGATGGAGGTGAAAGTAGTCCACACAGCCCATCTGGACCTTACTAAGGGCTTATCACACCATTCCCCACTCCGTCATCATGGACAAGTGCACCAGCTTGAACATGAACAAGTATGTCACAGGATGGGTGGCCAAGTGGCTCACAGACCAAACACACATGTTCATAGTTGCGGGTGCCATGTCCAACTCTAAGCCAGTCACAAATGGCATCACACAGGTCTTGGTCCTGGGACACCACCTGTTCAGTCAATACTGCTCAGAGGTACAGGCAAGCACCTCAGGTGTAAGACTGAACAGATTTGCAGATGACTGGAAACTGTGGCCCATAATTGACTGTACAGCTGACACAGACATCCTCCAGAAGTGTCATACAGAGACAGATATCAGGTGTCAAAACAATGCCCTCAAGCTGAATGACAAAGAATGCGTAGTCATCCCCTTTGGGTAATACGAAGTGCACATAAAGTACCACATAAGTGGTAATCCAGTATGTACGGAGTAAGTAATTATGGCACTGGGGACACAGGTAGATAGTAAACCTACCTTTGATGATCACATGGCCAAAGTGTTTAAACAGTCCTTCAATGTAGGCCATCTAATGTCACCTAATGTAATACACTTTGTATAGTCTGATGATGTCACCATCCTACAAATATACCTGTGGAAAAAAAAGCTTGCAGGAATATGTATAGTGCATTGTGTTAATGCGCACTCCTCTAGTGTCAGAAGTAGTTAGGTAGGGGTTTGAATCCTGCACTGGGCAACTGTGTGTGTGTGTTCCCCTGGGAAAGAACAACCTTTTATGAGAGTAGTGAAACACCACAAAAGTGGTAATGTAACCTTTGTCAGTTCTGATGATGTCAGCATCCTACAAATATACCTGTGGAAAAGAAAGCTCACAGTCATAAGTATAACGCGTTGTGTTAATGCATGCTCCTCTAGCATCATGAAGCATTTAGGTAGGGGTTTGCATCCTACACTGGACAATTGTGTGTTTGTGTGGGTTCCCCTGGTAAAGTGCAACCTTTTAGGAGAGTAATGTAACACCACAAAAGTGGTAATGTAACCTTTGTCAGTTCTGATGATGTCAGCATCCTACAAATATACCTGTGGAAAAGTATACCCCCAATAATCTGTGTAGTGCATTGTGATAATGCATACTCCTCAAGTATCATGAACTAGTTAGGTAGGAGTTTGAATTCTGAACTGCGCAACTGTGTGGGTGTTCCCCTTGGGAGAGAACAACCTTTTAGGAGAGTAGTGAAACACCTCAAAAGTGGTAATCGAACCTTTGTCAACTTTGATGATGTCAGCATCCTACAAATATACCTGAGGAAATGAATACTCCCAATGATCTGTGCAGCGCATTGTGTTAATGCGTACTCCTCTACTATCATGAATTAATTAGGTAGGGGTTTGAATCCTGCAATGGGCAAGTGTTTGCGTGTTCCCCTTTGGAGCAAACAACGTTTTAGGAGAGTAGTGAAACACCTCAAAAGTGGTAATGTAACCTTTGTCAAGTGTGATGATGTCAGCATCCTACAAATAAACCTGTGGAAAAGAATGCTCACATTAATCTATATAGCACGTCGTGTTAATGCGTACTCCTCTGGTATCATAAAGTAATTTGGTAGGGGTTTGAATCGTGCACTGGACAACTTTGTGTGTTCCCCTTGGGAAAGAACAACCTTTTAGGAGAGTAGTGAAAAACCTCAAAAGTGGTAATGTAACCATTGTCAAGTGTGATGATGTCACCATCCTACAAATATACCTGTGGAAACAAAGTGCATAGCGTGTCGTGTTAATGCATACTCCTCTAGTATCATGAAGTAGTTAAGTAGGGGTTTGAATCCTGCACTTGGTGTGTGTGCTGTATGTGAGTGACACTGTTGGTCAATGTGCTGTGGGTTTTTGCTTTTACCACTGTATGACATATCACTATGCATTGCACATGTGAGCTAGCTGTGTGACAAATACATATACATACATGTTATCTCATTTATTGCATGTGTGGGAACCCTGCTTTCTCCAAGAACACAGCTGTCATCCTTGCCAGACTGTGCTGCTGCTTCCTAGACCTTAGGTCACATCTGTATGCTTGTGACAAGGCCAGCCACTGCAGTGATCCCTGGCCTAGGTCATCTGTGTCACACAAAGTCATTACAATTCCTATTGGAATGTGTGAGTGAGGGTCTATGGCCGAGGTATATGTCAGACCTGTTCAAACACAGCAAAGTCTGTCCATGATGACTATTCATAGGTGTAGAACAAACTGTGGATATGCATGCAGACCCCTCATTGCTTATGTGAACCATCAAGGGATTCCAAAATACCTTTGGAAATGTGATTAACAAAGTAGAGATGACATAACACTTGGTTGCATGTACACATCGGTACCTGTTCATCATGCTGGTAGCTACTACCTATGTGGTACTGTGGAGATAATATGTTCCTTAAAGGTGGATGACTATGCTTAGTTTGGCTTATAGCTTTACAGCATGGGTTTGACAACAGGCATCTGTCGGTATGATACCTTTGTGGAGTATGTGTGTGTCATCTGGAGAATTCATTATAGGCCACAGTATGCATTACCAGATGTGGACAGACATATCCCTACTGTGATAGCTTGTACCTAAGAGAGCTATATGGCAAACAGGAGTGGTCTCAGTAATGGGTGCAGGTGAATACCAATGGTTACTGGCATTGTATAGTACCTGAAGGACCCAACTGTTGTTGTGTGTCCTACATCAGTGTGTAGTTTGTCAAGACATCATCTAACGATTGGTTATGGTCAGGCTGTTGAAGTGATGTATACCACCAGAATGCAAAACAATGACAGATAGTAACAGTATCACCCACAGCACAGTGTCAAACCATGTCATACACACATGTGTAGTCAGGTTCTGGAATGTGTGTAGTACAATGCATACTGGCCACCAATAGAAACTATGGAGTGTTACTGTGTAATACAGAGCATGTCACCCTGGCCATGTGTCCACTATGCACGTACATGCAGACAGTACACCTCCACCATGTTCACAATTGTACACCTGCAAATCTGTGCTACACATATCCCACACATACCGTCCACTCTCTAACACATGCTGCCAATACTGCACACATCAGCCAAGTGGCACGTGGCCGGATAATACACAATTGGAACCAACACTGGTGTAAACAACACCACAATGACAATCATAGCTTTAATGCATCATGCCTGCTCAGCTACACCTTCAAGCATATCATTACACTCTACAGCTGACAACATGCTAACATTGCTATACTGCTATATAGACACCCTGTGCAGCAGCACCATGGTAGCCTGTTCCAGCATCGATGTTACAGATGACAGGAGGCGGCACAGATTTCATCATATGCACAGGGTGTGTTGTTGGTTCGCCAGAGGCCTACAGTGAGCCATCCAATTGACATGTATATGTGTGTGTGTGTGTGTGTGTGTGTGTGTGTGTGTGTGTGTGTGTGTGTGTGTGTGGGAGGGGCAAGAATACTGGAATGGGCCAATGTTGTTGTAATGTGTATGGGTATGTGTTAGCCTTAGGTGTCTGGAGTATATGTGTGTATCTGCATGCACACAGTACCACCATGTGGCTGCCATATATGAGTATTTGTGGGACAGCCACAGACTGTACTTGCGAGGCTTTACAGATCACCATCTCTGGCCACGGATACAGTACCTGTGCCTGACAGGGGTGCTACTGACACTATCAGGCACTAAGCCAGACTGGGTACTATCCCCAGAGGTGGATGGATGTACACTGGACACAGGTCCCAGCTGGGACTGTCCAGTGCCACGTGCACATGGTCTTCTAGGACATACTATGGACAGCCCACCCCCAACATTGCTGGGGCTGGTACTGGCACTGCAGGAGTGGCTGTGGCTTGAGGGACATCCACGGCGAATGCCAGCTGCTGATGTTGCTGGTATACATCCACGTCGATGTCTCAACCATCCCACACTGTCCTGACACATGGACATGACATTGCGGATGATGTCTAATGTTTCTCCCCAACGTCTATCAGTGACCTCGGTGTAATGTCAGATAGCACCTGCTAGGTCATGGATACTGTCAATGATAGCAGTGTTATGGGCCCTCTGTGCCCTTAGTCCCTGTCTGGTGTACCGTTCCATACGTGCCTGTGCCTCCATGACAGCCTGGAACATGCGTGACATTGTCAGTCCTGTGGCACATCTGCCAGTGTCATGATGAGCAGCAGTGCTCCTACGAGAACCCCTGAAAATCTGCCTATGTGGTATCCTTCGAGACATCTGGGTATGGCTGCTGTGTTGGGATGCATGTGCCATGGATACCACTCTGTCCTGGCCAATGCCAACAGTAAGCTGTCCCTCAGCTATAGGCATCGGTGATGTATGTATTGGCAGTATGACTGTATGCATGGATGGGGTGGACAGCTGTGTACTGTTGATTGGTGGCCCAATGACAGACCCTGGCAAACATGCCTGTGCCTCAACACACCTATCTTCATTATCACTATGTGGCTCAGTGACATCAGTTTTCCTGCTGCAGTGAACCAGCCCTAACACAGCACCTGTGGGAGGGAGACAGGAAACACACTTTACGACCTGTACATGATGTCGGCACACATGCACACATGAACACATGAACACATGCACACATGAACACATGAACACATGCACACAAATACACTCCTCACTACAGCAGATACCCACACACACCACCAGCAATCCAAAACATACTTAATAGTGGTTGAAGGTGGGTTACAGTATCACAAGGCAAACAGTGATATCACACATGTCAGCATGCAGAAAGTCTGTTGCTCAAGACCATGCAGTACGAGTGTAGGCAGCCCGTGTTAATAACAGTATACATGGCTTTGATGCATGTGTGTTGTTGTTTAGTGATTGGCCTCAAAGCCACTTGTTACATGGGTTTGTAAGGTGCCCAATAGGGAGCATTGACTAACATGAATGTGTTATGTGTTGAAGAGTGTCGCACAGCCCAATGATAGGCCTCTACCCCTCAGGTATATTATGTGTGCTGTGTGGATGACGTGGGATACTGAAGTGTGACCTTACAGCGGGTGACTGGATATGCTATGTGTAGCATGTTAAGGTGTACTTCATATGACAAAGTTGTGTATGTTGTGTACATGTGTATCAACTATGCCTATCCAATGTCCAGTACGGTGTTGCCACAATTGTGTGTGATGCTCTGTGTATTGCATGTGATTGAGGCAGCTACTGTCATTACTGAGATGTGCATAGTCTCACAGCAAACATGCCCAGCATGCATTATGCGTAGGTGTGTTACATGTACATGGCCTACACCTCACCTATGACATGCACATTTTATTTTTAATATTAAAATTGTAACACACTCACCAGCATTGACCAGCTGCCTTGCTGTAACACCAGAGGGACCTACAAGAATATGAGACAGTTTGTCAGTGGCCACAACTGTGCCATTGCTACTGTGACTTTGCTAAACTACAGTAGTACAGCAGTCGACAGTCACAGGCGTACAGTTTATATTCCAAATATCAGTACTGCACAACACTATGCAGCACAACTGCTAAACACACAGTGCACATGTCACATATGCATAATCTAACAATACAGGTAACAGTAGTCTACATATAGGTCATGTTACCTGCACGCTCCATGTCAACATGCTGGGTGGCTCCGGCCTCCATGATGACACATGTAAGTTGCTGTTCCTGTTGTTGGCCAGGAGCCACCATGCTTAGGAGCAGCTCCTCCACTCTGGTGAGGGGGGGATGAATGGCAACCCCACCACCTGTGGCAAGCTGTTGTCAACGGATATCAGATGCATGCCACCGGACATGCCTAATTAAATCACTGCAGTGATGGCGTACCTGCTCATATGTCCAGTTATGCATGCCTGTGTCATTTAGCTGACGAACAAGATATTGCCACAGTGCAGTCCTCTCATACTGGTCCTGGCTGGTTCTAGAGAACAGCAGGGTGTAGTGCTGCACCAGGCTGTTGTGTACTTTGGCTTCCTCTGCAGCTGTATAACACAGGTTTCTTTGGTGGGGCATACCCCTGGAAGACAATTAAACAAGATGTGTGAGCAATTCATGTGGCACACTTAACATCCTAAAGTACAGATATCAATTACCTGCCATATGTTGCATCCGATTGGTTGTCAGAGGATACACATGTTCAATACCACATATTAGTGCTCAGGCCACAACTGGCTGACAGTGCCTGCCACGCTCTATATATCAAACCATGTTCTGCACAGCAGCAAAGAGAAGACAGTATGTAAGACTATACACCAGTACATGACACACTGTATGTGACACAATGCACCACCTAGCCACAGGAGGTATATATCAAGGTAATGCATAAAGAAAGATGTCATCCATTGCAATGAATGTAAAGTACAGTTACAGTATTACCAGTACACCACAGTAGTCTTTGATGCCAAACCCCTGCCTAACATATGTGCACAGTTGTTAATATAGGTGTCATACTGCTGTACTAGACTATACATGTTGCTACATACACACGTATACCCTGTAACACAGATATGATTGAGGGCATGGTACAGGCATAATTACACACACACATCAGACATACATACAACACACAAATGTATGCCAACCCAGATGAGCTTTACCTGTGTAACATACAGTACTGTGTGTCACTACTTACAAAACCTTATGCCTGAGGTGTGTAATCTGTGAGGACTACAGGGAACACACAAAACTGTGTTTCCAGGCAATGTGAACATACACCATACTGTACTGTTTAGGCCTACAGCTTCAGATAGCACTATAGTTCATATGGGAGTTGGATTCACCAGCAGTACCACTCACTAAGCATACATGTATTGCTTGAGCCTACAATGGGACACCAAAGTCGACAACAAGGGACTACGTCACACCATATGCCATACTACTTTTTCTGCCTAGCAATAGCATACACATGTTTTGCTGGGATCACAGCTAGGACACAAACTACCATGACAGAAACAATTTCACACTACTCTATCACACCTTTACAGACCTTGCACACATTCACCAACACATTCACCATCACACTCAGTCAACCTCACATAGCCATTATTGCACTAAGTACATGTGTGTGTGCATCATCTCATGGGTAGGTAATACGCTATTGGCCCTATGGCCTACAGCAGCCTAGCCATACGCTACCCTGGCCTTTGACACACATGTCAACCAGAGCTACAGAGGTGATTCCTGGGGTGTATTTCCTATCTCCCAAACAATAATCAGGAGTATTTATGACAACTGCTAATGAGGAGCTTTGTTTGCTATCGATAGGTGGTTTGTTCCAGAGTATGGCATGCCTCTGAGTTAGGAATCTATCCCTCCAGTATGTGCTGTTTAGTGAGCTGACAAGCTTTAGAGACTTAGAGCGTGTATCTGGGAGGGATTGTAATATGTTTATGTAGAGGCTGTCCAACAGCTATGGGTGTGACATAGCTCTGTATGTTAGGCAGAGGTCACCTCTGGGTAGGTGGTATGCAACAGAGTGTAGCTGTGGTTTTGTGAGTCGGTCTGCATAGGGCATCTGTTTGAAACTGGTATTACTCGTTGTGAGGTATGTCTGTGGCCTTTCCAGTTTCTGTAGTTGTCATGTGAGGTACATACCACATGGGGCATTGTACTCTCTAATGGGTTTTAAGTGTGATGAGTAGAGGGGGATACTGGCCTATATTTCCCTAGATGACACACCTTTTGTGATGATGTGTACCACATAGACAGAGTACATAACTAGTGTGGCACTGTGATTATCAAAGGGGAGGCTACTGTTCACCTGTGTCCCATGTTCCCTTATCACACCTTCGGTGTTAGGTAGACTACCACCTATGTGGTAGTTAATGGGTAAAGTATTCTGGCAAGAAGGGATGGCACTAAAGTGTTAACACTGACCTTCAGTCCATACCTTGCTCGCCAGGCACCTGTCCAGTAGATATGCCCCATGTCTCACTCTCTCCATATATATATATATATATATATATATATATATATATATTTTTTTTTTTTTTTTTTTTTAATCTATATATCATATATATATATATATGCACACATACACATATACATATAAACATCCATTGATGTACAGATAGATGTACATATAGGCACATATACAGTCCACTATTCATGGTGGGAATATCAATTATGCGACAGTTGTGTGATATACAGTTATGCAATAATATTGCACAGTGTTGTGCAGACTGCATTGAAGGTGTCCTCAGCCCATGTAGCTTTAGCAGGCCTCACTGGCTGCAACACTGCAAAACTGACAGAGCATATCCACAGCGTTTAACCACCACACGTCATATACCAGCACTGCATGCTGATTTCTTTGCCACACACTACAACCTACATAGAAATATGCACATAACAACCTTCAGCAACGTATATATATATATATATATATATATATATATATATATATATATATACCCTTCACAAACAGTTGCAGTATGTCCTTTGCCGTTTGCACATGTACAGATACATATAGATACTTACTGCTGCCACATATAGATGATTCACAGTATGTAGAGTACTCTTCAGTAACATCTACTACATGCCAGCAAATACATATGTGTTACATACATTTCCTTTGTATTTCTCTGTTCCATCTGTTTTTAAAGGAAATCATTTTTTGTTTTTATTTTTTTTTTTTTTGGTTTGTGTTTTCTCTGTCTGTTGCTGTTGCTCTTTCTTTTTCTGTGTCTCTCTGTTTCTCTCTCTTTGTCTGTGTCTCTGTCTCTGTCTCTGCCTCTGTCTCTGTCTCTGTCTCTCTCTCCCTCTCAAACTCTCTCTGTCTCTCTCTCTCTTGCTGCAATGAGATTATTGCATGTGTGGACAGCAAGTACAGCCTGCTTTTCTAGGTATCTGCATATGTGCATGTGATGGCCTCTGCACCAATTGTTGCCCGCCATTTCCTAATAACATGCAGTCTGCTGTGTGGTAATTGCAGTACTCACTGTCATAGCAGCCCACTGCTATAAAATGTGATGTATTTGATGTAGACAATTCTCTGCTAAACATGTCTTTGTATGAGAATGAGCTCGTTGACATTCATGCACTTGATGAAGTGCATGAAAATGAAAGGGGTTTTGAATTCAACACTGGTTATGGAAGGTTGTCAATGCCTAAAGTACCATATAAAAGTGAGTTCATGCCACCTAGAAAAAATGTTGTAATAAATTCATTTGAAAACACCTTATTAAAATTTATTGAACATGAACATAAAAGGTTTCAGGAAAGTAAGAAAATATACAATTTGAGCAAAAATGAATGGAAGGCATTGTCTGACTTAAAGGAGGTTAATGAACAATATGTATTCACCCAGGCAGATAAGGGAGGGAACTGGGTGGTGTTATCAAGAGACAAATATAATTCCATAGCCTTGAACTTGTTGATGGATAAGGATATATATTTGGAATTGCCCAGTGATCCTCTGAAAGAACATAATGCCCAACTGCTTGAACTACTTGAAAGGGGTGAGAGATTGGGTTTTCTGACCATGGCTGATGTTAGGAAATTGCATGTGAAGAATCCAAAGGGGGCAAGATTCTTCATTATTCCTAAAATACACAAGGACATTAGTAATCCACCAGGGCGTCCCATAGTTTCAGGAAAAGGAGGGTATCTACAGAATGTAGGAATATTTTTGGATTCCTTATTAAAAAACTATTTGGAAAGGGTACAATCGCATGTTATAAACACAAATGAAGTTTGTAATTTGGTCAGGGACATCAGATGGGAGGATGAATATTACTGGGCCAGTGTGGATGCCAAATCTCTGTACACGAGTATTAACAAAAAATATGGTTTAAAGGCAGTGGAAAAAATGTTGGGTGATGGACCCAGAACCTTTTTTATTTTGAATCTATTGGAATTTTGCTTGACACATAATTTTTTTGAATTTGAAGGGAGATATTTTTTGCAAAAAGAGGGCACAGCAATGGGGGCTGCTTTTGCGCCCTCATATGCTATTTTATTCATGGCCCATTTTGAAAATTGTTTTATCTACCCTTCATCATTCTTTAAGAGCAAGGTAGTAAAATATGTCAGATTTATTGACGACTTGCTATTTCTGTGCAAGGGTAATTCAGAGGATTTTGATAGGTTCATCATAGAAATCAAGGAAAATTCTTGGGGTCTAGACTTCACTTATTTTATTGGAGGGAAAAGCATCCAATATTTAGATGTAGAATTTTATCTAGGCAGGAATAACAAGATACAATACAAATCATATTACAAAAAGACAGCAGCAGAGAATTTTTTGCATGCATCCAGTATGCATAGTGATTCTCTGCTCAAATCTTTACCATTTGGTGAATTCAAACGTATAGGCATGCATACTTCAGAGAGGTCCTTAATTTCCAGTGAATTTGATAGAGTAGAAGAGAAAATGATAGGGAGAGGATATCCCCAAAATAGTGTTACAATGGCAAGGAAAAAGGTAGAAAGGGAGTTAGGATTAGGTCAACGGGTGAATGTAAGGAGTTGGTCTAGGTTTGGTACAAAGAGAGATGTGGATTCTTGTGTTTATGGTTTTGGGGATAACAGCTCTGAGGATAAAATATTCTTTGTAACCAGATATTCCCAATTTTCTGAGACGTTAAGGGATGCAGTGTTGAGATTCTGGCCCATCATCAGTCATGATGACAGATTAGGCAATCTTTTTCCATCAAAAGTTACCTTCTCATACAGTAGATACTCCAATTTGAAGGAAATCTTGAGCTTCAGAAAGAAAAGTACATCCAGAAGAAATACTAGAAAGGGCACACACAAATGTGGAAGATGCAAGATTTGTAGTAGGGCAAGAAATTTGGATGGTATTAAAATCAATGGTGTAACATATAGGGCGCTCGAATATTATGACTGCAATTCCACAGGGGTGGTGTATATTATAGGATGTGGATGTTTACAAAAGAAATGGTACATAGGACAAACAACCAGAAAGCTGAAGCTCAGGATTTTAGAGCATTTGGGTGACATAAAACACAAAAGATTGGAAAGTCCAGTAGGGAAACATTTTTGTGAGGTTCATGGGGGGGTTCCAGAGGGGTTTATATTTTGTGCACTAGGTAAACCCACTATGCTGGGGAATAAGGATGTGTTTCGTGAAAAATTATTGCAAATGGAAACTAGGTTTATTCTCAATTATAAAACTTTGTTTTTGCATGGTTTAAATTTGGAAATTTAATATAGTGTTTCCACATGTCTCACAGAGTATAATTGTTGTTTAAAAATGTTTAAAAATGTAAAAAGGAATTTAATATGAATTTATGAAGTTTAAAATATTTGTAAAATAGATGATTTATCAAAGTGGTTTTGTAAGCCTAATTAAATATGAAGGACATTATATGAATGTATTTATATAAAATGATAAACTATTTTGTCATATTTAAAAATTGTATTAAGATGTAATTTAAGAATCATTCTAAGATGCTGTTTATTATGTTGTAGCTTTAAAATTGTTCCAAGATGTATTCCATAATGGTGCAGCAGCAATTAGCATTGATGGGTTAATGTGCTTTAATGATTCAATTAAGTATGATATAAAAAGGGTGGTGTTTGAAGTAGTAAAATGTATTCCAGGAGAAGGCGAAGGCCGAGGTACCAGAATTAAAGAATTTTCAAACTCACAGTGGAAGTGTTCTTGTTTTCGTATAATTTATGATATTGGTGTTCTGAAGGAGTGGAGGTGTTGTGTTTTCACACTGCTATAAAATGCTAAGTTAGGTAGGCGTAGCCCTTTCAGCTTTCCAAAGTGGGGCCCATGCTTGTTTGCTGTGGACACCGCTGTGTCAGTCAGAAGGCTGGTATACTTCTTATATCTGAAGCTAGGGTTGTAGTCAGTGATTTGCATGTTGTACTCAAACCTGAATGTTGCTGCTTCTAGTACACACTTGTCAGTGTAGAATTTTTCTCACCCCTCCAAATGCTTACACAAGATACATGAGTGTATGTACATTCTTTTCTAAGTAGACAATTAAGTGCCATACTAAAGTAGTTATTGCAATGTATTCTTCTGGCACATAAACTGTTTGTGAACTACTATACAGTAAATATTAATGAACTCACTTCTGAACAGGTTGTTGTTTATTTGTGTTGACATTAGCACAGGCTGCTCAAGACAACTGGATAAATTTCAGTACTGAGTATGCCTACCTACATCCTTGGTAGAGCCTGAATACACAGGTATATTGTTCTTTTGGATATGGGTGAAGAAGTACAGAGAGCATTATATATTTTTGTGTGATGTTTATCTTGCTAAACATACAGGGTTGCTGTGTACCTGTTAGTCTAACAAGGCAAGTAGTCTGTCTGTGTAGCTCCCTCCTGTGGACATATCCAGATGGTAGCCAGAGGTTTGCCTATTATTCTTTGTCTGTGCACCACACCGGTCTTTTCTGCACTGGAACAATGGCATTGTCACAGTTGGTTGCTACTAGTACATGGCTACATCCTTTGATATTTCTGTGTTGTACTCCTACATAAGGGTATGCTTGTGGGACTCGTTCCACAGCTATTTGCAGAGTGTGTAACAGCAGAAAAGCTGAAACACCTGTGTGTTTCTACCTCTGCCAGGCCTCGGATACACTAAGGTATATATTTGAACAGCCTCAGGGAAAGGTACATATAAGTGAGGTACATCTGTAATATATTGCAGACATTAAGTTGAGACTGTGAAAGAATCTGAGCATATGTATTAATACACCTTTTCTGACATGCAAGCAGTGTGTAGTCTTACTTATTGACATTATTCATTAAGTGTAATTCCCCACTTTCCGGCCTAACGTCAGTACTTTTCAGAGGAATTCTGAGGGACACAGCTAACATTTGTTTACGAATCAGGGACATCCCTGAAAAGCAGTCAGAGTTGGGAAGTATGGCCTCTGCCCTATTCAAATATGCCAGTGTTTATCCTGCTCTGATACTGTGTGGGGTTTGTAAAGTGCTACTGTAACTTTATTTCCTGCTAGAATGGCTGGTTCTCTTTTCACAGTCATGTAATGCAATTCCACATCAACTGCTGGTAAAGATCCACAGAAAAAGATTTGTGTTAAGGCATTCCTATTTCCCCTTTACATTCACTAATTGTAATGCGTGATATATTTATTTCAGCACCAACTTGTTGTATATCTACCATGGCTTAGTGGCACTTTATGCAGTGTAGTGTGCCCAAGATCGGGGGTTTGAGACTGACAGAGGTGTCTTATTTTGCTACTCAGCAGAACAAGGGCCCTGCCATGCAGAGTGACTAAGGCACTTTTAAGCAGTTGTAAGTGGGTTTGCGTGGGTTTGTGCGACACTTAGCAATACTTAGCTAAGCGCCCACATGCACACACTCACTCAAACCCACTAACTACTCCTTAAAAGTGCTTACTCCCGCTAACCCTCGTGCTAATTTCTTTGAAAGAAAAGAAAATGGGGAGATAGGAAAGTGGTGAAAAAGGGGGCACAAAGAGGAAAAGACAGTAGGGAAAGCAGCTCGGAATGTGCAGGATGGGTGTAGGGAAGGTCCATAGCTGCACATTTCTTTACCAGCAACAGCTCTTCATATGTTAGAAATTTAGAGTGAGATTTGAAACCTTCCACCCCTGAGAGAGCGGTGACGACAACAAAGTATGTTGTACTGCCAATTATAATTATAAGTTTAGATGTCCAGCAGACATGTGTGCAAAATGGGCAGCTATGTATGGGGCATAATTTTTTTGTGTGTACAGATTGCCCTTTTTTTTTTCAGGTAAGAGTGGAATGTGAGGTAGAGGAAGTAGGTATATTTGGGGAGGTAGGTTGGGGAGATAAACAGACAAGACAAACAAGATGCATACAGGGGCGGAATATGACACATGGGGTGGTTGAACACAATTGACGGGGACGGATGTTTGGAAAACACAAGCCCATGAGCCCAGAGATGGTAACAGTGGAACTGAGATCCCCACCCATGGGCAGTCACCACTGCACCTTCACAGCCCCAAGGGTGGCTGTGCTGGCGGCTGCATAGGAGGGGCAGGCTCACCCTTGAGTTGTGCCACTCTTGCCACGTGCTGGTGTAGGGGATCAGTGACTGAACACTGGATCTCCCTACGCACCACAGCCCAGACCCTTCGGAGGGTGAGAGGTGGCCCTTCTCTGCCCACGCTTGCACGGGGGGGGGATGAGCCCCATCCCCTGCAGCACTTCCACCCAAAGGTGGCACAGGACCAACGGAGGAGGGGAGCCCTGGATGGTGAACCGGACCTGCTGGTGCCATGTGCAATCGCCAGCTGAGGAGGGACAGGTGGGTCTGCTGGGACCAGCCTTCCCATAGGTTCTGTGTTTAGGTGTGTTTAATTACAACATAGACAACAGCATTCCAAATTAGTTGTAACAGCATGCAGTGATATTCCCATTAACCCAACACACCAGGGTTCCAACAGTTGAACAGCAAGCATAACACATGCATTTATTGAACGACAGTAAACATTCCAACAACATGCAGGGATGATTGGTGGCAACAGGCCACCAAGATTATGGTGTTTGAACAAGGCGCATGCATCAAAGTAAATGCAGATATTTATGGAACAATGGGACATATGTCCCAACAAATGTTTTGAGATTATACATACCCATTGAGGTGTGGAATTGCATTGTTTATGCATATACAGTAGGGTGTAAAAAGATACCTCCATTAACATCTTATAAGTACTTATAGTTTACACTACATTCCTATTGACTGCAGGGGTATATCCCCTACATGTATTATTACACTAGGCAACGTGCATTAGGTTGTGTGATAGGGTCGGCTAGTTCATTTTATACCTGACCTATATCTGACATAGTAACTGTCCAAGATGCAGATGTTACTGCTACATAGTTATATATTTTATTTATATTTATATATCTACATATCTGGATGTGTTCATGTGACATTTCCGGTTATATTTCTACAGAACCCTACATTTCAAGTAGCACACTCACTTTTCTGGGGAACACGTTAACAAGCTACTTGTGTGCCAGATCTACCTATGCATGCCAGCCATTAACCAACTGTTGAGGACTGTACATATGCTTCACAGCTACTGCACTTCCTTCATCCACTTTATATGGGACTGCCCAACTGTGGGTTGACAGCGCTTAATACAACAGTACTATTTATATAATGGAAGGGTGCAACTACATTTCAAAGTCAGTGACACAGACACACTCCAAGTATTATACCTTTATTAATTACATTACACACGTTTCTAGAGGCTCTCTCATTTATTTGATATTACAGTGCATGCAGAAGACTTATTCAAGATGTATTATACCTTTATTAATAGGTTACAACACTCTTTTTCAGGCTCACTCAGTTATTTTATATAACAGTACATGCAGAGATATTATTCCAGAGTTATTTTACCTTTATTAATGGGCTACAACACTCTTTTTCTGGCTCTCTGACTTATTTTATATAACAGTACATGCAGAGAAATTATTCAGGGGCATTTTATGGCTTTATTATTGGGCTACAACACTTTTTTCAGGCTCTCTCACCTATTTTATATAACAATACATGCAGAATAATTACTAACCTGCCTGGTGGTGCAGCCTTAGCAGCCTATCTGCATAGGCTTGCTGATTCACAGCATGGACACCTGAAGCTGTGAAGTAAATGAAGGGATATTGAGACATACCTATCCATTATATAGACTACAGTAGCATGTCTTACATACTTCCTGCCATGGCTACCTACTCAGTAGTGGGGCATCTTGCATGTCACGGGTCTCCTGTATCCATCAGTTCAGTAGGTCCTGCTTCCATCTCTTTAGGTCTGCATGGTGGTGACGGACCTGCTCACCAGTCCGAGGGATGCCTGTGGCACTGGTGAGATCATGAGCTAACCAGTTCCAAGCCTATGCTTTGTACTTCGTCCCTTGGAACTGGCCCTGCAGGAGTCTTGACTCATGATGGTGGACAAGGAGCCAAACCATGTATTTTGACTCCTCGATGCCCCAGCGTTGTGCTCGAAAGCATGTACCCTCTCCAGCACCAGCCATTCTGACTGCAGATGGGAGCTACAATCAATTATGGCGAGTATTCCCACCTATGGAGCTTAAATATGCCTCATTTCCCGCACTTAATTGTGTTTGGCCGTTTTTGAAAATTCTCGGCTGACTGCAAACCTGCTTAGCAATGGTTAATCTTCCATTTATAAGTATATGTATGTTAACAGTGCATTTTTATCCTAAGCTGTCATAGCTTAGTGGTTCAGTACTTTGATTATGGTGCACAATGTCATTGCTTCTTATTTTACTACTGTCCAGACAGGCTAGGGGGTTATAACAAATAAGGCAGTGATTGCTTGTTTGGCAGTTTTGCCTTTATCATGTACTTTTTGTATTAATGAAAAGGCTGGTTCCTTGTTTCATTAGGCTAATTTAAATCTTGCTTCTTAATTGCAGGAGATAGTGTTGACATCATGTGATTTCATGTGTAATATTTTAAACACATCACGTCAGTGGTGAGAGATTTAAAATTTTCTGACGAAGTTGGTGAGGAGTTGCCAACAAAAAGCTATATTTGTGTGGCTTAAATAAACGGAAGTGTTTTTAATGTATTTGCTCCATTTGGTTTCATTCAATTGTTGATGTAAGGTGCATCAATTATTTGGCTTCTTTTTTCCGAAGGCTAGGGGGCGTGTCTGTGTTTAGGCCACTTTGCACTACATTGCTCCACATTGCCTCACAGTGTGCTAGTTAGCGCGGTGTGCAGCTTCGCGCAAACATATTGCACTAGGTAAAACTCTGCTTATATATGGGCAATTTTATTGCGCTAGGTAAAACCCTGCTTAGCTATGGGCAATTTTATTGTGCTAGGTAAAACGCTCCCTAGCCATGGCCAATTTTATTGCGCTAGGTAAAACGCTGCTTAGCTATGGGCAATTATATGTCAATATCCTCAATGCTGCTCACCTTCTTATCTTTATATGTATACATTTTGTTCACTAATACATAGGCCATTTCAATGCTTTTTTTTCTAAATTTTCATTCATATATGTCAGGAATTATTTTATATACTAATTTAAAACATAAAGTAGACAGGGGAGTTGTGGGACTAGAACCGGGAATGCCTCCTCGTTGTGCGAACACTCTACCACTACTCTACTGCTATTTGACTTCATTTGCATAAACATTTCTTATTATGCTCTTCGTTGTCGACATTGCTAATTGCAGCTAAGCAATGGGCACACCCGTGCACACACGTGCAAATACGGGCAGCTATATCGGGAATTACAAAAAAAAAAAAAAATAGTTTACATTTTATATTTACAAAGGGGTTTAGTATATGGGGATGTGTACTGTTTGCTATGTGTGCATTTCAGCGGACTTGCTCCTTGCATTTCTCATTTTCACTTTATATGGTTGCAGGGGCATGGATATTTGGAATGCTTGCCAGTCCGACACGCCCCCTGCAGTCTTACACGCTCCGTGTAAGCCTTCCAGTTGAGTTAGTACCCTCATGCAAATACATGACGCGCTGATGTCATAGTCTTAAATGGCAGTCTCCGAGTAAGACTTGGTTAGTCTTACTTGGAGGGTTACTGAATCCCACCCAATATAAAAAAATCCCTTTCTGAAACACTTAAAAGGTAAATATACTTCATTACTTGCCACGTTCATTTGCAAAAGGGATAATTTCTAGCAACCATTGGTTAAAAATGTTCTTACATATTTCACTGGAAAAAAAAATCTGAAAAACTTGGACATCGGTAAAAAAAATTTAGGGTGTAGCAAATTCCATTTAATTTATTGAGGTGACTCTTTTTCATAGTATAGGAGACAACAGTGTACACTGAATGGTACTCATCCTGCACATATCCGTGGAGTTGTAAGATGAGCTCTGCACAAGTCTGTTATTAATTAATAATCATAATAAGTAACTTTACAACATTTCTACATTTTATTTAAATAATCTGTTTGTGTATATCTCTGTCTGCGTCTCTGTCCTTTAATATGTAATGACAGAACACTTATGAGGAGATTTATACAAGAATTACCTACAACAAATAATAAGACTGACATGGTAGTCCGCAACTTTTGTTTTTAATAATTAAAATAATTTTTTTTTTACAGAAAATATTTCAGATAAAAATGAAAAAGAAAAAGAAAAGACAGTGGACGATGCGGGGAAGCATGAAGTCTTAAACTGCAGCTCTAAATGCAAAGTTTTTCAGAGTGACTTGATGCATATTTCATCTTCTGCTGTGAATGACAGGTCACAGGAAATATCCCTGCTACTGCTGAAATGTCTGGAGATGGCATCCTAATTCTTATGCTACATGAGTGATTCCAAAAGTATTTTTGTCGCAGTTTCTGCACTGAGACAGCAATGTGCAGGGATCTGACAACACAGAAATGAAAAGGATTATTAAATGCCCAGAAATAAACCAGTCTGCATGTGGATTCATATGCATTTTATTAAACAAAATAGACATACAGTTGCATACTTAAGAGAAATATAGCTGCAGTGCCCCAGACACTTAAAATCTTTCTGTTTGAATGATTTCACATTACTAAGAATATGTATCTTAAGGAAAAAATAATTAAAGATTTATTTAATATTATGCAAAAAAAAACAGTTTAATTGTATAATTTCTAAATGGATATCAAACTAGCTCTCATGACATGCACTAAACATATTTGTATATCATTGCATTTTGAGTTTGTTTTGCATATCCATGACAGGTTTCATGAAAAATAAGCAATGCCATGATATAAACTGTTTGCTCTCCTCTTTATGTATTCATTTTGGTACAAAATTACACAAAAAAAATGAAAGAGTTTGCATTTATTTTTCCTGTGAAGTATAGATAGAACAAAATGGAACATAATTCATTATGTTACCACTAATTAAAATCACGCATTACTATATGTAAGTTGTCCAGAGACTATACCACATAACATTTTCTTAAAGACAGCAAGAAGCAAGACTCTTCTATAACTCTTAACTATAATAATGTTTTATATATTGATTTATTTGTTTTGTCTTTAATAGGTTCCATATTTAGAGGTATTTTCAGTTATATACTATTGCTGCTATAATTTTCTATTTCCTTTAAAACAGTTAAAGCATACTACTGGAAATTGCTTTCTAAATGTCTGCATATGTTACATGAAGTATGTGCATGTATGTATAATGTGACACTGTGTATACATAGTCTGCACACACACACCTCTCTCTCTCTCTCTGTATATATATATATATATATATATATATATATATATATATATATATATATATATATTCATATATATATATATATATATATATATATATATATATACACACACACACACACACACACACACACACACACACATCCTCACACAGACGCACACACACACACATGCACACACACACACACACACACATATATATATAGATATATATATATATATATATATATATATAGATATATATATATATATATATATATATATATATAGATATATATATATATATATATATATATGCATATATGTTTGTGTATATATGTGTGTGTGTGTGTGTGTGTGTGTGTGTGTGTGTGTGTGCTCACATGTGCACAAGTGCAAATTTCTGTGCATTGTATTTACGTCTGTTAAACAGAAGAAGTCCATTACAGTTTAAATTATGTTGCTTCATATACCGTCATGGAATATAAGTATTAACAGGCATGAAATTATTGTTCTGCTAACAAAACTTTTTTTGCTTTATAGGGTACCACTAGACATAAGATTACTTCAGAATTCTCTATTGAGCTGTTCCCATAGAAACTAGTATGTGCCAGCTCTTTTGAAACCTTCTTAAAGGAAATTTTGAAAGACTGGAGAAAGATGGATAAAGCAGTATGACATAGTTATGAAACTCAGGCTGCAGCTAATGTTTTCCCTCAGGCATAGACTATGATTGCAAAGTTAACCTTGATCAGAGGCCACTGGTTTTCAAAACAAACACCCATATTCTGAAAATTTATAATATATGTCATATTTGTAGTTGTATACTTAACATGTACATTATTAGGAAAGTACTGCACATCTGAAGTAGATTTTATCTTTGTTTCTGTTCTTCAGATAAAAAGAACAAAAATGCAGAAATGCAGTAATAAAACCATAAACCTAAGCTGTGCGCACAAACAGATTTATTTTTTATTTTTATTTATTTTACATTTGTTAACCGGGAAAGTCTGACTGGATAAATGTCCATTTTCAGCGGAAGCCTGGGGAGCAAAGCTCCACATTGCAAATAAGTGACACGTAAAGTTGTGGTTACATAGACATCTAAACATTTAACAAATCAGTGAATCAGATGAAACATACAAAGAAATCTCAGGAAGCCAACATGGGTGTAGGTTATACAAAACATTAAATTTAACTGAATACTTGAGCACCAGAAACACAAACAAAGTATGTTTGTCCTATTAACACAATGCTAGGAAGTCATCATAACTAATGGCTAGGTAAGAAAACATTGCTATTTAAAAAGATGATGAAATCACATGACAAGAAAACAATTCCTATTTAAAGCAATATTATTTTGTGTTTAGAAGATTGTCATTTGCAAGGAAATTATACCTCTGTCCTTGTTTTGTTTCATAAGCAATCTACACCCCATCATTCCAACTATTTTGGTATCCTCAAAGTCCATAAAACATTTAAAAAACATCACGGTGGTGGTGCTGCGGTAGCATTGTCACCTCACAGTTAGACGTTGCCCGTTCGATTCTCAGTTAGACCGTCTTCTGTGTGTCGGCATGCGTGAATGGGCGTTCCTTCATTGAAGGTTGTGTGTTAGGCTCGGCAAGCCAGCACGTAAAACTCTACTGCCAATCATTAGCAGATCTGCTGTGGCGACCCCTAATTGGGAAAAGCCAAAAGACACAAAGACTGGATAGCTGATTTGTAATTGAGATATTGAAACTATAGTAAGTATGTAACAAGATCAAGATTTGTACTAGCTACAGTCTTTACTTTTATACTACATTTTTGTTTTAAGTTTTTTGTTTGCTTTGGAGTTTTAAGAGGTCTTGGCTATGATCAGTTAGAAAATAATTCTTTTGCAGACAGTGAACACCATCCAGCTAATTAGTGGGAGGAGTTGAGAGATCAACCAGGAAGGCTCTCCCCCTTAATTTCTTCAACTTGAATTATCTTCTGTTTCCTACCTTCCCACTTACTGACAAATTGCCCTTTATTCAGCTGCTTTTCCTGTATTTGTGTTTCTTCCTACATTTTTTAGCTTTTTGCTGCATGTTCTTAAAGTGATCAGTTGTATTTAATTTGTTGCATTTATGACTGCTTGATTACATTGCAAATGCTATTCTAAGCCTCTTAGTTCTGACTTAAGCACTTGGGCTCCAAACTAATTATCTTACATTAGGAAGGTTTGTGGTTTGCACTTTTTTGGTAGGAGAGATAGCTTACACCCTTCTGAGCTGGGAAATGCTGGTGAAGGCTTAATGTGCCTGTTATTCTAAGTTATTCTCAGTGTCTTGTTCTGGTTTAAGCACTTGGGTCCAAATCAGTAATTTTACATTAAGAAGGTTTGTGGTCTGCACTCTTCTGGGAGGAGGAGATAATAGCCTACACCCGTCTGAGTTGGGAATTGCTATTGTAGGTCTTTATCTGATTGGCTAGAGGGCTAGCTTGTTCAAAAATTTGATTTTCTGTGTCTGAAGCATTTGACATTTGGTGGCCACCCTGCATGAGAAGAAGAGTGATTCTGGTCTCTGCTAAAATCTAAACAAAAGCTGAGACATACATTACCTTAACCATTGTTTCAGTGCTTGTCTTTTGCTGCATTAATTGGGTGTTTCTGTGTTGAAAACCTGCATCTCTTTGTCCTTTTTTACAGTCTAGTTAGAACTGCCTTGGTTCAACTTTAATGAGAGTAAAGGGGACCTGAGTCATTTTCTGGACTGGGTTGTGTAAAGGAAAGAATAGTGTGCTGTTTTTGATTGGCCACAGGACTTTATATATATATATATATATATATATATATATATATATATATATATATATATATATATATATTTAGAATCCCCACTGTTATTTAAGAGTCACTGTTAAACAATGCTTGGCTCATAACCTATGAGCAAACTAAGAATTACATTACAATATCCACTATTTCTGCACTTGTGTTTCTCATTATTTTTGTCACAGCTGCATTAATTAAGTATTTCTGTGTTTAATATCTGTACTTTTGTATTATTTAGTTAGATCTGCTCTCCATGCTGCAGTGCCCAGCAGGTATTTGTAAAATTGTTGATATCTTGCAGTACAATCTGAGTAGACACAGTGTAATATCCTTACTGCCTGGATAGATTTTTATCTATTAGAGCATATAGTTTGTGCATAGCTGAGCACTGCTCATCAAGTTCCTTGTCTTACTGACCTATTCAGTATTTAAATTTCCCTCACTTCTCCCTAAGTACTCTCACTGTGGCTAGTCTGGTTGAGACTGGTATTCTGAGGCAATATAGCAAGTGCCTCGTGTACCATGACAACCCACTCTTTCTTAATAAAGCAGATAAAGTATGTGAGATGTGTAAATACACTTTAATGCTGGAAGCAAAATTATGTCATAGAACCAAAGCTAATTCTACAGAGGTTGTCAGTGACACTTGCACCATGCCCTCTGTCCAGGGTAAGGACCCTGCACATAAAACTCCTTATGCTGAGGCAGTTACAGCTAATGTTCCTAAAACATTAAGATCTCCTACACAGCACAATCAAGAAAAGGCTCCTCTGCTATCCCATAAACATGCCATTAAAACACCACCCACAGCTACACAGTTTAGCACTGTATCTAATGCCTTTAATGCTAAGCCATTAAGGCAAACAAGCACACATCCAAATTTCCTGGTCATTGGTGATGCTATAGTGAGGCAGACTAATGTCCACCTCACGGGATTGAGTGAGGAGAGAGTCAGGGTTAGATGACTTTCCAGGGCTAGGATTCATCAAGTCACACAGGCACTCAGGTCATTGAACCACAGGTACCAATATGACTCTGTCATAGTTAGTGTGGGTATTAATTACCTGAGACGTACCTCCCTTGATTATATGAAGCAAGACATGACCACGCTCACTGATTATGTGTCTCGGGTAGATATGAGCCTAACACTGAATAGCATACTACCTTATCCAAGAATGATGCCATGTCATTAACAGAAAAATAATTATCATAGCAATTGGCTTAGCTTCTGGTGTCAGTCCAAGAAAGGCACAATATTTGACAGCCTGGGAGAATATGGTTGACAGACCATGTTACTTTACCTGGGATGGTCTGCACTTATCCCATCTAGGCTTTCAGATATGGGCAAAGACTTTTTCCACCCCCATAGTGCCTTTTTTAGGCAATTCCAAACTGATAAGCCTCCAAACTTAACTGACCTACAAATGAATATCTGAAGGGGGTACTGCTCAATGCTAGAAGTCTTAATATGAAACTCTACTCCCTGCAAGCCTTCCTTACCCTGGAGAGTGTAGATGTCTGTGTAGTAACAGAGACATAATTTAAAGTCATGGAGAGTACCCCAGCAATGCAAGGTTATAATGCCTTTTACACCTTTGGAAGAAGCTACTACACAGGAGGGAACTAAAGGTGGATGTGTCTCAGCTCAGTCTGTACTAAAAACAACCTCACATCCAGACTAAGTGTATGACCCACTGGAACTCATACATGAGCAACTCACCATAAACATGGTCTCGTACCATATCCTTGCAACCTATAGGTTTTTGCGCTTGTTACTACTCAGCCAAGCTCCTCGTGGTCCTGCAGAGTGGTGCTAGCAGCAGAGAGGCTAAAAGAGCGACTGCTAACCTGATAAAAGTGTTTTTTCCTGCTACTACCTGGGCGATTATCCGATCTAGCTAAACTACAAATATTTCTGCTTCTTGAACTGTTTTAAACTGTTTAAAGTTGTTTTTGCACCTGCACTTTTAAAGTTTGTCCTGTTTGTTGCATTTACCTGTTGAGGCTACACACTCAAGTGTGCTAGCCTGTGTTACATATTTTCTGCATTTTCCTGCTATTTGTTGAAAAAAAGAAAAAAAAAAATTATCCTTGTTTCCCACCTTTCCTGACCTAGAGTAGTCCAAATACAGGCTTTGCTGTATTCTGGACTTTTGGAAAGTTCCTGTGTTGCCCATTTCCTTTCTTGGATAGAGGGAGGTTTCTTTGTTCACCAGTGGCAGTGGGGAACTTAGAGCAGCCTAACTATCCCTGGAGGAGTGTTCCTAGCACAAGAATCTGGTAGTCTATTAGCCGTTTTGGGCCAATTTCTAGCTCTTTCAAGTCCCCCTGTATAAAACCCACTTTGGCAAGGTTTTTGCTCTTGTTACTACTCAGCCAAGCTCCTTTTGGTCCGGCAGAGTGGTGCTAGCAGCAGACAGGCCAAAAGAGCGACTGCTAACCTGAAAAAAGTGTTTTTTTTCCTGCTACTATCTGGGCGACTGTCCGATCTAGCTAAACTGCAAGTATTTCTGCTTCTTGAACTGTTTTAAACTTTTTAAAGTTGTTTTTTGCAACTGCACTTTTAAAGTTTGTCCTGTTTGTTGCATTTACCTGTTGAGGCTTCACACTCAAGTGCGCTAGCCTGTGTTAAATATTTATTGCATTTTCCTGCTGTTTGTTGCAAAAAAAAAAGTTATCCTTGTTTCCCATCTTTCCTGACCTAGAGTAGTCCAAATACATACTTTGCTGTATTCTGGACTTTTGGAAAGTTCCTGTGTTGCCATTTCCTTTCTTGGATAGAGGGAGGATTCTTTGTTCACCAGTGGCAGTGGGGAGCTTGGAGCAGCCTATCTGTCCCTGGAGGAGTGTTCCCAGCACAGGAATTTGGTAGTCTGTTGGCTGTTTTGGGCAAATTTCTAGCTCTTCCAAGTCCGCCTGTATAAAACCCGCTGTAGCGCGGCTTTGCGTGATTTTGTGCATAGCGCGGCATCGAGCAGCGCCGCTTATTTGGGTTTGAGCCTTGGAACTGATCTAGTTCTCATAATAAACACCCTATTCCTACGCTAAAGCCTAGCACTTGCTCACAAAAGCAATTATATAAGTCAGCACTAAAAAATTAAAAGCACTATACCCTCACAAACTCCCCTTGAGTAACTTGTTCCCCATTGGCCCTTTTTTTCAATTATAAAGGAATTCCCAATACTATTCTAACATGTCCAAAGGTCAGTTGTCAATCTCCTCTCTGGTCCAGCTGGTGAACCTGGGAATCTTGAGGCAATGTTACAACTGCCTAATGAACACGGACAACCCACTCCTCCTCCCAACAAATTCCAACACATGTGAGAGATGCAACCATATAGCCAAACTGGAGGCTAAGCTCTCTCAACTCAGTACTGGCATAACCAGTCAGGAGGAGAAGGAAACCACACTCACTACAATTCCAGTCTCACATAGACCTACCACGACAGTAAACCAAACACATAAACACACAAAAACATACTTGGAGGCTCTAAATAAAAATCTGCCTAAGCAGCAGAGACCTCCAAAGCAGACACCCAAGCAACCGCTACCCCAAAACAAAACACGTGCAACACATAGCTCACAAAGCCAGTGTGCCGAACAGTCACAGCCCTTAAGGCTAAACAACACACCTGATACACTTGTAATAGGTGACTCTATCATCAGGCACACTGAGGTCCCGCTCATCAGGCTTAACAAGGAGAAGGTCACGGTGAGCTGCCTATCAGGCGCTAGGATCCGCCACATAACACAAGCACTCAGGTCACTCCAAGGCAAGTACAAATATGACTCAGTCATTGTCCATGCTGGTGTGAATGACCTGAGACGTACCTCCCTGGATTACATGAAAAGAGACATAGAGGAGCTCTCTGAGCATGTAGCCCAGGCCGGTATGACCCTGACCTTGAGTAACATCTTACCCTCACCATGAATGATGCCACAGTATGAAGACAAGATTATCAATTTCAACAATTGGCTTAAGTATTGGTGTCATTCAAAGGGGATCCAATGCCTGTCAGCCTGGGATGACATGCTCGACAAGCCACGATGCTTCGCTAGGGATGGCTTGCACCTGTCACCCCTGGGCTTTTGGATATTGGCAAAGGCTCTTGCTACCCCCATAGTGCCTTTTTTAGGCAAGGCTCAAAAGACAAACCCACCTCCATAGGTATCACAAGGGATAAGAAACTAAGAGTAATGCTACTCAACGCCAGAAGTCTAAACCTCAAGATAGACGCACTCAAAACTCTCCTTAGCATGGAGAACATCGATATCTGTGCAGTAACAGAAACCTGGTTCAAGGCTCTCGAGAGCAACCCAGCACTACCAGGTTATACCTCATACCATGCTTTTCGGCCCCAAAACTTGGACCAAACCACAAAAGGAGGGGGAGTATCAATATTCGTCAAAGATACCCACACCTCCAGGTTAGTGGCACAGCACGAAGCATCAGAGACTATCCATGTGCAACTAACAGTGGGTAAAACTGCCTTCCAGTTTATAGCCTGCTAAAGACCACCCTCCCAAACCCAGGAACCCCACTCGGCCTTCCTGAGAACACTAGAAAATATGAAGGTCTCTCCAAACACCATTATATTGGGTGACTTCAACTACCCAACTATAGACTGGGAGCATTACTCTAGCTCCAACACCCTAGCCCAAAGGTTCCTAGAATTTATAAACTCAAATGCTATGGGACAACTTGTTACCACTCCCACAAGAGGGGAAAACATACTGGACCTGATCATCACCAACATGGGGACTCTATGCTCCAGACCAGAAGTGTATCCCTGACTGGTAAGATCAGACCATAAACTAATCTCACTGGATATTCACATCCCGACCCCACCCCATGCCCAGAAAACCACAGTGAAAAACTTCTCTAAAGCAAATTTTACACTCCTCAAAACCAAGGTGGAATCCTTCAAAGCCCCCGGGCCTGTGGATAATACGGCCCAGACCACAAAATCCTTTATAAACACATTCTATGAACAACTTCAGGAATGCATGGATCATGCAATCCCAAATAAAACCAAGACCCAATCCTCCAAAGGCAGACGTCCTGTCTGGTGGACCACAGCCATAAACAAACTATACAATAGAAGGAGGAAGCTACTACATGACAGAGCAAAATCCCAAAAAGGGAAGGCATCTCTGATCAGGATTAGCAAAAAACTACGGGCACTCATAAAATCGTCTAAGGCCAGCTTCGAGAGAAAAATTGCACAGGACACTAAGGATAATCACAAAGCTTTCTTTAGTTATGTTAGGAACCTGGGTGGGAATTCCCAGATATGCTCAGAATTAGTCCAAAATGACAAAAAATACACCGAACCCACAGACATTGCCAACATCTTAGCTGACAGGTTCAACGCAAACTTCTCCCCTCCCTCCCCACCAAAAGGGCTAATATCTATCCCAGCAGAGTGCTGCCCCCCTGACATCTCAGATGCTCAGGTAAGAGCTGCCCTCTCCAAAGCAAGAAGCACAGCATCAATGGGACCAGACAGTGTCCCGGGCTGTGTCCTACATGAACTCCAAGAAGAGCAAAACCCAAACCTAAAACTACTGTTCAATCTCAGCCTTACTACAGGATATGTACCCAAAGAGTGGCGTTCAGCAACAGTGGTCCCTCTTTACAAAGGTGGTGCCTCAACAGATCCTGGAAACTATCGCCCCATAAGTCTCACTAGCTTGGTCTGCAAAGTTATGGAAAGGATCATCATGGACCTTATAAATAAAGATATTGGGGATCTACAGACACTGGATCCTACCCAGTTCGGCTTTGTTAAGGGAAGATCCTGCCTCTTAAACCTGGTCAATTTCTTTGAAACAGTCACCAAGGCCATTGACAAGGGGAAGGTGGTCCACACAGCCTACCTGGACCTCCCAAAAGCCTTCGATACAATACCCCACTCAGGCATTATAGATAAGCTCACCAGCTTAAATATAAACCCCTATATCACTAGATGGGTTGCAAACTGGCTCAAGGACAGAACCCACATGGTTATAATAGCTTGAGCCATGTCAGACTCCAAACCAGTTACAAGTGGCGTCCCACAAGGCTCAGTCTTGGGACCTCTCTTGTTCGGTATATATTTTTCGGAGGTACAGGCCAACATGGAAGGACTGTAGCTGACCAAGTTCGCAGATGACTGCAAACTGGGTGTCATAATAGACTCTCCAGCCGACACAAGCATCCTCCAAAAGGGCCTCATAGAAACAGGCAACTGGTGCCAGAGCCATGGCCTCAAGCTAAATGCCAAAAAGTGTATAGTCATCCCGTTTGGCAAAAACAAAGTGCCCACAAATTACCACATAGGTGGTAATCCATTAAGTACAGAAGAGGTAATTAGGGACCTGGGGACCCAAGTTGATAGCAATCTCTCATTTGACAACCACGTGGCCAAAGTGGTTAGAAAAACATTTTATATAGCCCACCTAATCATGAAGGGATTCACATCTAGATTAGGGGAGGTCATCGTGCCTCTTTACTCATCCCTCATCAGGCCCATAATTGAGTACAATGCCCCTTTTGGGATGTACCTTACCAGACACCTGCAGCAACTGGAAAGACCCCAAATGTATCTCACCAAGAGGATCAAGGGGCTCAAACAGATGCCGTATGCTGCCCAGTTAAAGAAACTCCAGCTCTACTCAGTGGCATACCGCCTGCTCAGAAGCAATCTGTGCCTGACGTATAAAGTCATGTCCAACCCGGAATTAATGGACATGCTGCACCTCAGAAAATCCAAATCCCATCGAGCTACGCGCTCGAGGGACTTAAACCTCAGCACTGAAATAAATAGGACATGCTGGAGGGACAGATTCATAACCCAGAGGCTCCCTTCACTCTGGAATAAAATCCCAGTCCAGGTTAGGCAGAGTCCCTAAATGACTCTCTTCAAGAGGAATCTTGATGAGTGGATGGGAGATCGTAGGTTTACCCCGGGTATCACTTCTGTGTCACTGTTAGACAGAGGCACAGTATACTAACCTCGAAAAAGGGCATAGCAAAATTAATGTAAAAATGGGTGGCGAAAGCCATGCACACTCTGGCTAGGATTATAAATGCCCTAGGGCAGATAGCCTAGTATGAACCTATGAACCTATGAACCTATAGGTCCTCCTCCATATCCCAGGAAACCCATAGTACCTATCTCAATGTACTTGAGTCCCTCACCATTCAACTCAATATGATATTCATGGGGGATCTCAACTACCCCTTTATAGATTGGGAATCTAACCACTTCTAATGCACAGGCCCAGAGATTCCTAAACTTTGTTAATACTAACATCCAGGAACAGTTGGTCCATTCTCATACCAGGGGTAAAAAGATCCTCAGTCTTGTGCTCATGAACATGAGGGACCAATGTTCTTCACCCAATATAATGTCTTCACTCGTCAAATTTGACCATAAGGTAGTATTGCTTGAAATAAAAATTAAATTTGGGGTCCCAGCAAAACCAAAACCTTTTAGGAACTATTCCAAGGCTAACTTTTCTCTACTAAGTGACACCTTGAATAAAATCAAGTACCAAGAACTGGAACACAAGGAAGAACTGCAAAAATCCAAAACCATGACTGAGGAGACAATGTACTCCAGTAAAATAATGACTGCATGTAACCCAATAGGATTTCTCACCACTTTGGTTTTATTGAAATTTAAACAAAGTGACCATTCAAAAACATATCAATTAAGCATTTTCATTTATTACCAATTATGGGACTTCATAAGATTTAATTTAAAGCTTGCATCTGCTTTTTTGTTTATAGCCCGTAGTCTCCTCCCCCCAAAATCACATGTACACAATTAATTAAATCTAATTACAAAATTGTGCAAAAATAAATACAAAAATATATAAAAACAAATACATAAATATTTATCCTATATCTGAACATATAATCAATGAATGTTTTATTACATTACATTTCTTAAGGCCCCCCCAGTAAATACATTCCCAATACAATACAAAAATAAAAGTTAAAAAACAGAAACATTTTATCACAAAAGTTTTATCGTATAGCCAGTCCCACTTAAAAATCCAATTACTTCATCTTAAGAATACATGCCATGGAAATTTAATCATTCAAACCATATGGTCCACCACAAATGCCTGCCACTGTACCATATACAGTAAACACCATAGAATATGCCTAGCTATATAGCTATATTGATAACTGTATAGAGCAAGCTGTGCCCCATCATATTAGAAGAAGACAAACTCAAAAGACAAGCCACCCCGGTGGAATCACAACATCAATCAGTTATACAACAAAATAAAACTAAATCATTGGCAAGCTTAGGAGAAACAAAGCCCTACATACTAAAAGCTCCATGACCAATCTAAACAGACAACTAAGAGAGTTAACTAATATTTCAAAGGCTAAATTTGAAGAAAAAATAGTTTCTTGTGTAAAGGACAGCCAAAAAACTTTCTAAAGCTATGTCCATAACCTCAGCAAGGGAAATATGCAACAATGCACCGATCTTATTGTAAATAGCATCACCCACACTAGATGGGAAGTCATTGCCAACCTTTTGGCTGACAGGTTCAGCTCAAATTTCTCCTTCCACTCCCTCCTTGATAGTCCAAAGGAAATATTGCATACCATAGTCCCCAACCATTACTAGGGAATAGGTCATCAATGCATTTTCCAAGGTCAAAAACACTGCCTCAACGGGCCCTGACAACATCCTGGGATGCTTAATAAATGTCATGATACATGATCTCTCTGGTCCACTTGAATCACTTTTCAACTGGAGCTTGCAATCAGATTTTGTGCTCAAGAAAAGGAAGATGGCTGCACTCATTCCCCTGAACAAAGGAGCTCCAGCCACTGATCCAGGTAACTACAAGCGTAGAAGTCTGACCAGCCTGATATGTAAGGCCATGGAAAGAATCATCATGAATATGATAAATAAAGACATAGGTAACCTGCAGACACTGGACCCTTCACAGTTCAGCTTTGCCATATTACATCTGGTGGACTTCTATGAGAGGGTCACCAAACCAATGGATGAAGGCAAGACTGTGCGCACAGCTTACCTCAACCTGTCCAAGGCTTTTGGTAGAATACCCCACTCAGGCATTATAGACTAGCTCACTAATTTAGGTATAAACCCTTTTATCACCCACTGGATAGACAACTGGCTCACTTATAGGACCCAGGAAATCAAAATAAGTGAGGCCATCTCCGCCAAGAGGCCAGTCACTAGTGGAGTCCCCTAGGGCTAAGCACTGGGACTGCTCCTTTTTAGCATCTACTTCTCTGAAATGGAATCAAATGTTAATGGTTTACACTGACTAAGTTTGCAGATGATTGCAAGCTGGGGGTTATCATTGACTCCACTGCAGATATTACCACTCTTCAAGAAGGCCTATCTCTGACTAACAAATGGTGCCAAAGCCATGGTCTTAAACACAACACTAAGAAATGCATAACTGTACCCTTTGGGAAGTCAACCACCCTGGCTAATTACCATGTTGGTAATATGTCCCAAGAGTCAACCCAATGGTCATGGATCTGGGTACGCACATTGACAATAACCCTAGCTTCCACCAGCACATAGCCACAGTAGTGAGGAAATCCTTTTATGCTGCTCAACTTATAAGAAAGGGCATGGGATCTACATCCAAAGACATCATTATCACACTGTACTCTACCCTTTTCAGACCAATCAACATAGAGTACAATGCTCCCTTTTCTATGTACTTGACCAAGCATATGCACAACTAGTGCAACCTCAGAGGTTACTTGTAAAAAGAATACAAGGCATAACAAACCTGCCTTACACAAAGTGCCTTAAAGCCCTTTCCCTCTACTTAGTCTCCTATAGACTGCTGAGGAGTGATCTGTCTCTGGCTTACAAGGCATCTGCAAACCCCACACTTACAAATCTCCTGCATATTCGTATGTCAAACCGTATCAGAAATACAAGGTCTAGGGACCTGAATTTTGTCTGTGACTTAAACAGAACATGCTGAAGAGACAGATATGTGTCTCAGAGACTGCCCCTGCTATGGAAAAGGCTTCCTGTCCATGTGAAGCTGAGTTAATCTATTACCCAGTTTAAGTGCAACCTTGACCAGTGGTAGGCAATAGGAAATTTACACTGGGCCTGGCAGACATGTCCCTTATGTACAGAGGTAGCTTATAAATGCCTTGTCCTCAGTGTGTTATTTGGATAGAGGATTTCATTATTTTTCAGGAAAACTTGGCTAAGCTTAGAAAGGTCCCTGGGTCATTAGCCTAGTAACAATCTATAAATCTATAAATCTATAGTGACATCATTTTTTTGTTTTTAAATGTAGCATTATTTAATTTTTTTGTAATTGATGACAAGGTATCTTACTGTATGTCATAGCTCCACCTATAGTAACAAATACAAGAAGAAAAAAAAGACTAATGGTTACCAAAGGTGATATAAACCATTTTTTTTATTTGAGATATAGCTAAATAAAATATGACATACACTGTCATACAAACTTTAGTATTATTTTTAATTTAGGAGTTTGATATGCAGTGTTTTTCATTATCTCAGTAGTCAAACTGACTGACCTTTCATTAAAGATAAATATTTGTTTCTGGGGCATCAGAGAATGCATAATTGTTTTTATTTTTTTTTGTCTGTGCATCATCCTATAACCTTCTAACCCAGTGACCCATATTGACACCGGGTCTAGCAGCTGCCCCTGATCCTTTGGATCTCCAGTTGTTGCTGGAACCTAAGGATATCCTAGGCATCTAGGCTGTCACCATTTCACCAGGGCTTTTTTTCCTGTTATTCCCTATCCACAACTCCCCTGTTACAGCACAGGGATGAGTTGAGGGTTGGATGTGCCATGGCAGCATGCAATGTGTATCACCCCAGCTCTTCAGCAGCTCTGCCATACCCACATTCCTTACCCTTCCTTAAGCTGAACCACCCCAATTCACCATACTCATCCTCTGCTTGGAATTACTGCAGAGAATGCTCATGTAACCAATCCCCCCCCATGGGCACACCGATCCATTCCCTGGCTCTCTGTCAGTTGCCAAAGTTGCTAATAAAAGCTAGGACAGCTAGGCCATAGTCAAGTTTTCATGCCTCTGTGCCACCAGAGCAGCACAGAAATTGCATAATTGTCACCTTACATTACATATGATAAGCCTGAGGTAGCACCATCAGTTTTTATGGGTGTACTTTGGTGACAAAGACAAATGTGATTAATGTAGTTTCACATTTAGAAAACATTGTCTAAAGCAGCACTTGGTCATTTGATAGTCTGCACTGTGTGAATTAATGACCCAAGACAGACATGGGATTTTAGTAGCACACATTTTGTTTGGAAATAGTTTGGAAAAGAGCATGTTTCTCTTATAACTAACAACTATTAGACAACAGATATTTAAATGTTCTCGCTATGTTTCTGTTTGCATGGATGCCATGGATGGAAAAAAGGCTGATGTGGGAATACAAATGGACTCAACAACCTTATGCTGTATTTTGTAAAGGCTACAGTTGAAACTGTGAACATTAATTTTCATGCATACAATTCAGTATGATCAACTGTCAAAAAATATCTACCAATGTTCTAGTCTGTCTCATTTTTGTTACTTTTTTAAATCTACCTCATAATATTAGTAATATTTATAAGAACCTTGAAGACTACAGGCATCAGTATTAACTCCCAGATCTTATTTAATAGGGGAAAGCAAATGGCATAGATTCCACATCTGGATCTCTGGGAACTTACTTTAAATATATTGAATAGCTGGATTAAATATGTATATTAGAGCGCTGCTAAATGGATGTTTATTGCTAGTTTTCCTTATACATACACTTACTGAAGTTGACAGGTTGCATGTCATATGGTATATGGTGTATATTTCTCCTGCCTAAAATGTATTATCTGTTTACTAAGTTATGGATATTATAAGCTGACATAACAACTGGTGGATATTGAGTGAGGTGTACCCTTTATTTAAATTAATTTCATCCATATTTACATATGTGTCTTGCTTAGACTGAGCTTGTCCATGTTGTGTATTTTAATTGGGTTCATATTATTTAAGCGAACGCTGTTTCATTGAGTGTGATTACGCAAAATGCCGAAAGCATGGAACAGTGATTTTTTTCCTAGGGAAAAAAAATCACTGGGCTGTTTTCAGGACTTTGCCATTTCTTCCACTGTGGTGTGATCTCGGAGTTGGTATATTTAAATAGGGGGGGGGTGGTGTTTGGATTTTTTTTTTTTACGGATCGGTAATTTTTTTCCCTGGGAAAAAAATCACTGATTCGTGGATTCGACATTTTGGATTTTTGAGTATTGTGGGTCAATTATATAGCGTTCACAATTTATTGTGTTCGCTAATATACTATAGACCCTTTTAATTAACCACACACCACTATTTTGTAGATAAGGCACATTTCATATTCCCACAGATAATGACTGGATTGACACTGTGAAGAGTTTCTTGGCATTGGGATCATAATGGCCCATGCTCCTAAATCTCAATGTAAATAAGTATCTAAATGACATAATCCTAATCTCAAACTTATGTCACTATAGAAAGGGGTTATTTTCAGTATATCATTGCTATGGTCATGTTAGAAATTTTGTATGCTCTTAATGTATTCTCTCTTATAGTTCTTGCCACATTCAATGTTCCTCTACTGTGCAATTCTTTCAAAATATCACCTTTTTTATGATTTGCATGTTTACTTCTGTTTTGTATCAAATAGGGACTGTGATCAAGCTGGATGGCCTATGTGCTTGTGTGCATGCACACACACATGTACACGCAATAACACACAAACATACACACGCACACACACACACACACACACACACACACACACACACACACACACACACACACACACACACACATACTTACTTTACATTATGAATGAAACTGAATATCGCACTGTTGATTTCACATAGTAATATATGATGTAACTAATACATACAGTATACTAGCATGCAACATTACCAGAAATGATAGCATCAGTGGCTCAATACATAATGTCAGAAGAATAAAGGTTCAATTCCCACCCAGGTGCATCAGTGATGTTCCACTACTGACACTACAGTGCAAAAGAAGTGGATGAGATGTCAAACCAAGGTCTCAAATGCCTGAGTTGGTGGCAACTCAGGTGATATAAAAAAATCTCATGACACTTATCAAAAAGAGTAGTGGGTCTTTATTGATATATTTACATATTTATATCATATATTAATATAAAAAGAAAAGTGACTTATTGCATAATATTCTGCTATCTTTTCTGTTTAACTGACTAATGGGTTATGACTGTGGAGCTTTTCTACCCTGGCCTCCACTGAAATGGGCAACTTTTTTTCCCAAACAGACTATCCCAGTAAACAAATACAAAAAATAAACAAATATTTAAACATTGTACATATTTTTCAGAATTATTACCTTTTCCATTTGAATAAGCTATATCAACGCACCAGCCTTTTTATCCATAACTAGCACTTACTGTCTCTTTTATAAGCACATATATTTCCCATTTCTTACTCTATAACAGTTTTACACATCTTGCTTTTCAAGCATTCCATAGATATGCAAATTATTTTTATCTACTACATCACTTTACTTATATCTCATATTCTTATATTATACATATAGCATCATTTTATATCAATTCCTTTTGGTCTCTTATTTTACCATATGCCTGTACCCCTCTTCCAGAACATTTTAATTCTTTAACACTGCACAAAAGTTAGGGCGGCCACGGTGGTGCAGCGGTTAGCATTGTGGCCTCACAGAAACAGGTTCTCCAGTTCAATTCTTGGCTGGGGTGCCTTCTGTGCAGAGTCTGCATGTCCTCCCTGTGGTTACATGGGTTTCCTTCAGGTGCTCCAATTTCCTCCTAAAGACATGCAGTAGGTGGATTGGACACACTAAATATGAGTGTGTGCATGCCTGTGTACCTTCTGTGGAAAGTTGGGCACTAGGCTGGCAATTTGACACTGTAAAACTCCACTGCCAATCATGAGCAGACAGGTGATCTGCTGTGGTGACCCCTAACTGAGAAAAAGCCAAAAGAAGAAGAACATTGTACAAAAGTTATGTTGTGTACTTTCTTCCTCATTATACACTAAGCATTTTTTCCTCATATTGTTGGAATTTCATTAATGCTTTAACTGGTGAAATTTGCAAAGTATATATCCATAAAAAATAATTATGTCTAATAATATTCTAAAATCTTCCCAATGATTTCTTAATACAGATTATACAGTGTCCTTCCATTCTGTCCTATGGACTAATGCTGTCATATTTTTCCATAATATATTCAAACGCAGTTGTTGATATTTTTGTGTTTCACTTCCTCTGATTTTCATAGTAGGTACTTATTAACATATTCTTTCATCTCTGCAGTCTGCTGTCCTGTTTTCTCTTTTTACCACAATATTGTGAAACCTTTTTTTTGCATTTATTTTTTTTTCTACACATTGAGACATCTTTTCCAAACATCTACTGTAAATATATATATATATATATATATATATATATATATATATATATATATATATATATATATATAGGGAGCTCATAAATACTATAGGATTTATCAGACTCATTCCTGCTATATCTACTTTATTTTACATTTTAAATAAGGTTTAATCTTGTACCCCCAAATACTATAAATAAATTTCCACTAACTTCATTAAAATCTTTAGAAATGCATACATAGCTCACATATAACTGAATTTTCTTTTTAATGCTGAGTAAAACGGTTCACAGGTTAATAGTAGGCTAACTGCCCTTGGGAGTGATTTTTTTAAGCCTGGCCAATTCTCCCTTGTAATACTCAAACTCTGCACCTTGTGTTTGTAAGGCACACATGTTAACCATGAGGGCACCCTCCCAACCTCTAGTACATTAAATATACCTTTTTTCAAAAGTTAAATTAGGTAGTTGATATATATATTTGTTATTTACAATAACAACGTTTATAATGCAGTCTCAGTGAATACACAACATGATAGCATAATACAATTTGTATTGATATTAACTAAGATTAATATAAAAGCATTGTACTGAAAAGTTACAGATGGAAGAGTGGTGTATAAGCTAGGGAGGAATAATTTAAGAAATATATTTCCCATCTCACTATCACATCATTTGCTAGAAGTTTTCCTTTTGTTTTCTTATATATAACACTCATAACTTATTTTCATGTGTTTCGTGTTTCTTAGTACCACAAATTCATTGTGCTAATAATTTCGTATTACCATCTTCAAATCTGTGCTGCAAAATGTTCATTATCTTACATTCCACATTTCCTAATGTGATTAGTTTTATCTCCATGTTTCCATATTGGTTTTACAATTTGCAAAATGTTCATTATCTTACATTCCACATTTCCTAATGTAATTAATTAGATTCATCTCCTTTTTTCCATATTGGTTTTACAATTACCACAGAAATATTTGTATTTACTTTCCATTCTCTAGTCTAACCCTTATTCTGTGCCTTTAAAACTATGTATTTACTTATCTGCCATGACTTTATAAAAATTACATCCAATAGTGTCATGTTCTGAAACAAATCTACCCTTTCCTTTTCAATAGCTCTAATTACTTTTTTTTTATGAAATGCTGTTAACTTTTTCCACTTCCTTCAAAATGTTAAGTTCTTTCCATTTAACTTGTCTGTTTCTTATCTCTTTATACATATCTGTAAATAATCTATCTATATATTTTATTTCTTACTTTTTCCTGAAAGTACATACCTCTTTTTTCCTTCCTTTACTTAAATATTGTCATTTTCTTCAGTGCATCATTTATTGCCTTCCATTGCCTACATATATAGATATATAAATATTTTTTTTAATTATTGATACTTGTTTATAAGGGAAGTCCAAGTGGACACAGGTGGCATTTTTCAGGGGAAGCCCAGGGAGCAAAGTTCCAAGATATCATATTTAATGCAATCAATATTTATAAGAAGACATTTTAGAATGCAGCTTCAGTGAATACATAGCACAATATAATATGTAGCATCAGTATAATACAATTTGCATTGATATTCACTAACATTAATATACAAGCATTATACTGAAAATGTACAGATAGAAGAGTAGTGTATTATAAGATAGGAAGGGGTAATTTAAGAAATACATTAAAGTGAGTAATTAGAGGGGTTAAGCAAGTTTAAGTGTTTACAGAGATGTAGCAAGTGAATAGTAATTTGGTTGTGCTAATCAGAAGAAGGTATAGTAGTTTAGGTACTACAATAAAGTGAGGTATTAAAAGGTGATAAGCAGGTTAAGTGACTTAGTGCTTTACAGGGAGGTATAGGAAAGGTGATAAAGGATGTTAGGAGAGCTATGCCCCAGATGAGGAGCAGGGACAAAGCCAGGAGGCACACAGGTGTGAAATAGACCTGATTGATATAGGAATTTTATTCCAGGTTTTAGCAACTTTATCAGAATAGAAACTGACCCAAGCAGCCCATTGTGGTTTGTAGATGGCAATCTGTTGTATATCATTTGACCAAAGGGGAAGGTCTGGTAGATGGTATTGGAGTATGGGGCTAATTGTTGGACAGGCAAATGGGGTAAGAATAATTTTGTGGATTAAGATGAGCGGGGCATAAGATAGGTGGTGAGGAAGTTCAAGCCAGTTATGTGTTTTTAGTGCTAAATAGTGGTGGGACTGGTAAGGTTTGTTGCAAGTAAATATGGCAATTTTGTTGTTGCATTGTTCAAGTTTAAAACTAAGTGAGGCTTGTAAGATGGTCATGAAAGGAGATCCATATATCAGAGAGGGTAAGAGGTAAATGGTAGCTAGAGTTATCTTGGCTGACTTTCTAAGGAATTTCTTTACTCTATGAAGGGTAGGAAGGAGGGGGTTAAAGGTAGAGAGCCATTTAACAGACTCATATCTATTGGTTAAGTAGTTGCTAAACCATAGTAGTGTGCGGCTTGTGCTTGCTTGGGTAAAGGCAGTTGACAGAGAATTTTTTGAGAGACTACATTAAGGAATACAGAGAGTATGAGTTTGCCTTTATCTCTAGCATTGTTAATAGTATCTGTGAAGGTTAATTAGGCTGTAGTAGTGATATGGGTGAGTTGCTTGCTTGTGAATGCACTTCTCCAGAAGTTGTGACAGAAGAGATAATATAGTAATAGGTCTGAAATTAGTTATATCAAATGAGGTTCCTCCTTTATGAAGGGGGGTAATGAAGTTTTTCTATAGAGAAGAAATGTATTATACCTTGATAGATTTATTGGAACAGACACAGGATAGGCTATGGAACTGGCACCCAACTTTAGGTATTCTGCCAGGAGATTATCTGCTGAAGGAGACTAGAATCAGTTTAAGGAGAGAGAATTTGATGTAGGAGGTCTGGATGCATTTTAGTGTGAAACAGGGACTGTTTGCTGTTTGAGGAGAGAGCATGTCAGGATTGTTAGATTGAAAATCTTTAGTAAGAGCTTTGCTTTCTACCAAATATATGTTAAATTAAGCAGCTATTTCAGATGAAGTACTATCTAGGGCAGGATTAAAAGTGGCGGTAGTTTCAGAATGGAATATAATATTTACAGATGACCAATTTTTTTTAGGGTTGGAAACATTACTTTAGTAAGGGATTACTTTTGTAGATGTTCGTGCCTGTGTTAATCTGTCTTTTAGTACAGTTGCATAGTTCTTTAGTGTTGTAGCCTACAACATGTAGACTTGAGTGAGATCTATGTTTTCACCATTTTTCCAAGCCCTATTTCTTTCATGCATTAGGTGCTTGCCTTGGCTGGATAACCAATGATTATGGTTACTTCTTTTTGTTCTAGTTGGAGCTAAAGTATGGAGCATTTTCAGGCAGTGTGTGTTAAATTTGTGTACAGCTTTTTTGAGGGGAATATTTTTCAGGAGAGATCAGTTAAAGTAGCTTAGAATTCGATTAAATGTATCAGGGAGAGTAAAGATGTCAGTGCCTTCTGTAGCAGGGGCCTGTCCGGCACTGGTTGTGCAGTTTGTGGTTCTATGTTTTACTTAAGTGTTTTGTTGATGTGTAGGTCAGTTTGCCTGGTCTAGTGTGTCTGGTGTCCTGTTGTCTGCAGTTGTCATGTCTGTGGAGTCCTCAGTGTGAATTTTTTGCTTGGATCTTGTAACTTGAAGTAGGCCTTCAGTGGCGAGTTGCCGGATGGGGAAGTGGAGCCAGAACCTGTATGCCAGTGTGATGATGGATATGGATTTTGGGTGGGAACTGATGATGTTGGACGGAGATGATCGAGGAAGAGGAAAGATCATTAGGGACTTGTATTGTTGGTGGTACTGGAATGGAGATGCAGCAGTTTAATGATTTGGAGCCTATGGTTGGACTGGGACTTAAATGCTTCTGGTTCTGGAGTGGTGATGCGGTGGTTGAAACTTATTTGACTCCGATTGGACTGGCACTTGGTTGTATTTGGTGCTGGAATGCAAGATGTTTTGGTTAATGCTTCTGTGCCTTTGGTGGCTTGTTCTGATGTTATTTATTGTTCTGTTTTGCTGTGTAAATGTTTTGTTTATGTTGAGCTTGGAGGAACATAATTTCATTCAATTGTGCACTTGTGTGTGGTTGAATGACAATACAGTTATTGCTGATTTCTGATTTCAGGGTTTAAATTAATGAGGTCATGGGAAGTTCCAAGTAAATCTTGTTTGACATGATGTGTACTGAGTCTGTTTGCATTTGCAGGGAGTTGGTCACTAAAGGAATCACTGAGGGTGATGCTGGAAATATACTTAGTGGAACCAGACATCAATATCCAGCTAAGAACTGAGTCACAGTGTTTGTGATAGTTATAGCATGTTTGGGAAGGAAATGTGTTGATCATACCTAATAGCATGGGGTTATTTGATGGGTATTTCAAAATTAGCATCACCCAGGATTATCTTTTCATTAGAAATTTTATGTGTGATCAATTTTAGTACGTTTTCAGGGTTGTAGAATTATTGCCTGGGGAAATATAGAGTACTGTGATATATAGTTGCTTATGGTTATTTAGTTTAATATAGGAGATAAGGAGCTGTGTTATGGAATTTGGAAATATTTCTTATATAGAAAGATTTCAAGATAATTTGGGTGTAATAAAGCTGCCTCATCACCTTTTTTGAGATTTCTCAACCCTCATGATATTATAACCAGGGAGTGATATTTCAGAGTCAGGTATATGGGGTTTTAGCTATGTTTCAGTTATAATAAGAATATCTATTGTGGGGCATCCAAGCATGGAGCTCTGAAACTTTATTATATATGCTACAAGTATTTAAAGAAATGAATTTAAGCTATTTGGGTCAGTTTGAGGTAGGTTGGTTGGATTTTGATGATTTTGGAGATGGCAGCGTGGCCCATATTTTGGAAGGAGATGAGTGGGCTGAGTAGGAAGGGGAATTTGGCTTGGGATGAGTTTTGAAGGCTACTGGGGAGTCGGAAATGGAGGACGGGCCAGGGTTGGGGTGAATACTGCCACAGAGTCGAAAGAAAAAGAAAGATGGATACGTTTGGTAAACTTGTTTTAACTTTGAGTTAATTTTATTATGGTGTGATAGGTATGAGCATTTAGTCATTTGAATTTGAAGTAAAGATCAGTTGTATATCTTGAAAATGATTAGTGTGAAGTGTAGTAATTAGAATGGTTAGAAGTGAAGCACAAATGTGTGCTTGACTGAAGTAATGCATGATAATTTTTAAGGTGATAAAACAGGAGGAGTAAGGACACAGTAATATTTAACATAAGCATGGGATGTAGGTATGTAGGGAGATAGGTCAGTGAGAGAGGAGCTAAACACTGGAGTGAATGGAACAAGTTGTAATCACTGAGGTCAGTTAGTAAATATAAGGGAGAAAAGAAAGTTGGAGTGCTTCAATGCTGACTGATGATTTCGGACTTGTGTGTATATTATTGTGCCTGTATGTCTATATTTATGTGTATGCCCTTAAGAGGAGTGGGACATAGGTGAAGTTCAGGGTGGGGAAGAGGTCTTATAAATGTACTGTCATGAGGGATGGCTGGGAATTTAGGGATGGGCGGGGAGTGTAGTGGAAAACAGCTTCGACACTTGCAGGAGGAGTCTTTATCTGCTATGCTTTCAATGGAACAATGTCATTCCAATAATTTCACCATATCAAGGAATATAATGTTTTTCAGACTTCTCATGTCAATTTCCATCCTTTTTCCCTGTTATATGTAATGCTCTTCCCTGTAAATAATCTTTTGATTATCGTTGTCATAGTTTTTCTCGTTTGCAATTTTGTAAAATTCACATGTACGTGGAGCTTTCCTCTCTGGGCCTTCGCTGAAAAGGGGCACTTTTTGGCCAAGTTGGGCTTTCCCAGTAAACAAATATCAATTAATTAATTCCTTAACTAATTCAGATATGGAATTATTACATGCAGCATGTATGTAATTACTAATATGTGCAGTAACTGACCTTAGTACTAAAAGTGAGCGCGTAGTGTCCTGTGCCACTGCGAGCATGGCAAAGGGAAGAAAGAATACTGGGCAGATAGGCTATTATGATCCGTTTAAAATGATACTAACATGCAGGGATAACAGATCTGTTTTGGGGAGGTAGGGACATCATAGTCATTTATACAAATTACTTATCAAAAGGCTGGGATACTTGCACATACTACTGTCTTTGTGTTCCTCACCTTCTTTGACAGTGGAAGGTAATCACTGCTGTATGCACATTTTATAGAGCTTTCCTGAGATATGAAATCACTTATGTCTAATCTTTTATGCTTTCAGTGGAACAATGTTATGTAATAAGAACAGTGCTCTAACATAAACCTCTCAGCTGTCCAGATTTTCACAGAATGTCCAGATTTTGCCTCATTTTGGTCTGTTTTTCAAAAAATGTATGGTTTTCTGGAAAATCATTGGAATAATTTGAACATTAAAGTTACTAAATAATGGCATGCATTTGAGTTTTAGACCATGTATGCTAACAAAAATCTTGATATTCTAATAACTTTTTAAGTCTATAAGAGAAATATTTAAAATGTGTCTCTATTTTTGGTCCTTTGTCCTCCCATTATAGGATCATAGGATCATAGGATCTTAGGAGATTACTAGACTGTTGACCCAGAGATCATTTTAAGCCTAGTCATTTCATCCAATGTAATACCATAGAAATGCTAATCAATATCCACAATTGCATTTAGTGATGATTGCCCATGTCCAGGAGTGTTGTGGGCACTATGCCTGGTAAGAATTTCCGGTGCCCCATCCACTCGTACAGGTTCCTCTTGAACAGTGTCATAGAGGTGCACTGTTTCACATGAATTGGTAGCTTGTACCAAAGATGTGGCAGTCACTGGGAGATAAATTTGTCCCTCCAGCATGTCCTATTTAGGTTACAGGCCTTATTTAGGTCCCTGTAACGGGTAGCCCTAGTCCCGTTTGATTTATGAATATACAACAAGTTCATTAGGTTTGGGTCTTGGATAGCTCTGCAGGCCAGGCATAAGTCTTCCCTAAGAAGTCTATAGGGTATGGAATATAGTGAGAGGGACTTTAGTCGGTCTGTGTAAGGCACATGCTGAAGCCCTTTGATCTTCTTTGTTAGAAACCTCTAAGGTCTCCCCAGTTGCTGGAGGTGCTTAGTACAGTACATGCCGAACGGGGAGTTATACTCAATTATGGGCTGGATAAGTGCAAGTATATGGGGGGTTATAACTTCTTTTGCTCTCAAGGCAATGTTTTTACTACTCAAGTGTGCTATATAGAAAGCTTTCCTTACTACAGTAGACACATGGTGGTTGAAGTTAAAGTCGCAGTCAACTTGTGATCCCAGGTCCCTTACCACTTCATGGATACTTAGGGTATTGTTGGTGATTTGATAGTGTGAAGGGACATTGTTTATGCCGAGCGGAATGATGATGCATTTCTTTGCATTCAGTTTAAGACTGTGACTAGTACACCAGTCGTTGGTCTGCGTGAGACCCTCCTGGAGTATATCGACATCATTTGGGGATTCGATGATTGCACCTAGTTTGCAGATGTCTGCAAATCTGGTCAGCCACAACCCCTTAGTTTTGACCTGTACTTCTGAGAAGTATATACCAAACAGTAGGGGGGCCCAGCACTTACCCCTTTGGCATCCCACTGGTAACAGGTTTGATGGTTGATGTGGAGTCATCCACTTTGATAGGGTGTGTCTGGTTTGTGAGTCAGTCAGCAACCCATCTTATAACATAGGGGTTTACATTCAGTTTGCTAAATCATGTAGGAGCTCAGTGCATGATGAATGTGGGATTGTGCTGAAAGCCTTTGCCAAGTCGATGTATACTGTGTGCACAGATGTGCCCTCATCAGTGGCCTTGGTCACACTTTCAGAGAAATCCACCAGATTTAGCAGGCAGGATCTGCCATTCACAAAGCTTAATTGGGTAGGATCCAGGGTTTGGAGGTTGCCTATGTCTTTATTTATGAGGTCCATAATGATACGTTCCATGGCCTTACAGATGAGACTGGTCAGGCTTATAGGTCTGTAATTCCCTGGGTCTGTCGCTAGGCCATCTTTGTGGAGGAGAATAGCTGTTGTTGTTCTCCATTCTGCAGTATCAAAGCCTGTAGCTGGGCTATGATTGAAAGGGTACATAGTGGTGATGCTAGTTCATGTTTTAGCCTGTTTAGAGGACAGCCTGTGATGTTATCTGGTTTCATAGAGGCTGTGTTTTTTGAATTGGACAGGGCTTTAATGACCTGCTCTTCAGATATGTAGGGTGGGTGAGAAGTTTGGGGGAAGGTTTGTTGTAAGTTAGGAGAGGATAAAGGAGTGAAATTTTCACAAAGCCTATCCACTGTCAGGTTTGCTATCTCTGTGGCGTCAGTGTGTGTGATATAATTGGCCACTAGTTCTGCACATGCTTGGGGCCTAGTCTTTAGATTATGTACATACTGTAGCTGTAAAAGGCCTTATGGTTATCTTTGACTGTACTTGCTAAGTCCTCTCAGAGGAGCCCTTGGAGGATTTGACAAGTCATCTTATTTGCCTGTTGAGGCTGAGGAGGGTGCTTTTCCAATGTTGGGGCCTTGCCTTTGTTTTCCTGGACAGCAATTTTTTGTATGTATTATAAAGTTTGTTGATGCTGGATGTCCACCATGGTAGCTTGTTTTTACTCGGGGCTCTGGCTTTGATTCTTTCTGGTACAGACGGGTTTATACACTTATGCAAGTGATTGTACAGGGCTTTAGTGTAAGCTTCAGAGTAGTTACCACTTCCTACTTGGGGTGGGGCTTGGAATACATTTATACCTTCACCTAAGATGGTGTGGTTTGCCTTGGTGAAGTTTTTTACTCTGTTTTCACCCTTTGTCAGTTCTGGTGTTAGTGCCAGCTCAAAATCGACTGATTTGTGGTCAGTTTTAAATAATGAGGGTCCGACAGCTGCAGCAGTGCACCTGTTTGACATGTTGGTGAGGTCCAGATCTAGAATGTGTTTTCCTCTTGGCTGGGTATGGACAATTTGTTCCAGGGAATTTGAATTAACAAAATCTAGGAACTTTTGTGCTAATGAGTTAGGCTTAGCATAGGTTTCCCAGTTGAAGGTGGGATAATTGAAATCCCCCACAACCAATTTGCAGTGTCTTCAATTTGGTCAAGTAGGTTTTTATGGGCATCATGACCCATGGAGAGGGATCTGTAACTGGCTATGATCATACCTCAGAAACTCTTATTGTAGGAAATCTGGACAACACCAGAAAAAAAAATGGGGAACAATGGCCCAAAAATAGGGACAGAATTTAAATATTGTTCCTATAAACTTAGAAAGTGGGTAGAATAAAAGGTTTTGCATTATTACATGTTTTCTTAAGGATATAAAGTCTGAAACTAAAATATTTCACCTTATTTAGTATTATTTAGTGACTTCAATATCCAATACTTTACCAGAAAAACACGCATTTTATGAGAAACAGACCAAATATATGAGGCAAAAATTTGGATATTCTGCAAAAATCTGTACATTTGAGAGGTATGGTATGACTTGATTGGGGGCCTTAGCCACCGTAACCTGGACCTGGAGAAACTCCGTGGATTTGTCCAGTTTAACTAGACGGGAGGTGAATTTATCTGTAATATAGACTGAAACATCATCTCCTGTGGTTTTCACATGTTCATTTTGTGGTCTAAAGGTGTGAAAGGCATTGTAGCCTTACAAGGCCAAGGTGCCTTCTGAGACCTTGAACCAGGTCTCTGTGACTGCACAGACATCTACATCTTCTAGTGATAGAAGTGCTTCCAGGGAGTGCAGTTTTTGGTTTAAGCTCCTAGCATTTAGCAGCATAACCCTTATTTTGTTCTGATTGGTTAATTTCATGCCAGTGATGGTGTTTTTGAGACCTTGCCTAAAAAGGCAATATGGGGGAAGCAAGAGCCTTTGCCAGCAGCCAAAAGCCTAGAGGTACCAGGTGCAAACTGTGGCAAAGCAGTGAGGTTTGTCCACCATGGCTTCCTAAGCTGACAGGAACCTGATCCCCTTTGAAAGACATCAAAAACTGAGCCAATTATTGAAATCAATCTTTTTTTGTATATACTGTGCCATCATTCTAGGTGAGGGTAGTATGCTGCTCAAGGCTAGGAACATGCCTGCCTGAGACACATAATCAGAGAGCTCAACCATGTCTCTCTCTTCATATAGTCCAGTGAGGTACTGCTCAGGTCAATAAAACCAACATGAATTATGAAAGAGTCATAATGGTACTTGTTGCTGAGAGACCTGAATGCTTGTATGATTTGACCAATCCTGGCACTAGGAAGGCTGACCCTGACTTTCTCTTTGTCCATCCTGGTGTGTGGGACATCCATGTGTTTCACTGTTGAGTCACCAATGACAAGAAAACTTGATTTTTGAATGTTATACCTTATGGGCTTTGTGGGTGAGACAATGGTGTTGCTATGTGTCATGGGTGCTGTGGGGACTGTGTTAGTTGTAGCAGTCTTGTGTTTTGGAGGTCTCTGGTATTTTGGTAAGCATTTCAAGAAAACTTCCACATATGTGGATTTACGTGTTTGATGCGTACTATGTTTATGAATAATGGTACCTTGTCCATATGTAGGGGGGGTGAGTTGAAAACCTTCTCTGTGTTACTGTTTTGAGTGAGAGAGAGCATGGATTCTAGATTCTTGGAGTATATACATGTCTTGGACTCTGTACTAGAGTGTGCTATTAGTAGAGGGTTGTGCGTATATTTAAGGCAATTGCTACACTGCCTCACGAGACCAAGTCAACAAGGGTGGCTGGAAAAACAAGGGTAGCCCACTGTCCATAATGCAAGGTTGAAAAAAATTAAGAAAGAAAATTACTGTGCTATTCCAGGCTGCACACTAGGGACAAGGATTATGAGGTAGCTACACAGAATCTACAGCAGCAATTTAAACACAGGGGATGCAATAAGATCGACTTTCAAAGACATTTAACAGAGGTCAACAAACAGAGGAATTATATAGCTAAACCTTATTATTCTAACAGAGTAGACAATAATAAATTTAAATCTACCACTTCAAAGTCAATTGATCATACTAAGGTGACATTAAAATATTCCAGTGACATAGGACATGTTTGTGAGATTATAAAGAAAAACTGACATATTCTCCAGAGTGACTTCAATTTATGAGATTTAGTAGGAGATAGACTGGCATTTTCTTTTAAAAATAGCAAGAATCTTAAACAGATATTATATGCTAGACAGTACCAACATCAGCCTAAGTTTTCAAAAACTGACACTTATCCCTGCTGTAACTGTATAGCTTGTAAATATATTATGAAATCACAGAGTTTTATTCATCCAATAACTCAGAAGGAATATAAATGTAATGTGTATGCCAATTGCAAGATTCACAATGTAATTTATGTTGATGTTTGCCAATCTTGCTCTTGTTTCTATGTGGGAAAAACTAACAGGCAACTTAAGGAACTGATTTCTAAGCACATTAGTGATATCCACCTTAAAGATGCCAAGAACACACTATTTAAACATATATCCAGTGATCCACAACATGAATTTCATTTTCAGGTTCTGCAAACAGTTAACGTGAAACCTAGAGCAGGGGGACATCATGTTAGAAACTGCTTTCATGGAGATGTGATGTATTAGTGATCTTCTCCTTGGCAGATATCCGGATTTGAACACCTGCTTGCCCCTCAAACCAGTCTTAAAAAAATAATGGCTAAAATGAATATTTGGTTCTGTTTTGTTATTTATTATTTTGTTATTATATTATAGATAGTTGCACTTGGTTTTGGCAAGATCTCATTTTTAGTTTTACTACGTAACATGTCTTTAAACGTGTTGCGTTTATAGTGATTATGCTTTTGGTTTTATATGTTGTTTTATTCTTACATATATTTCTTATACAGAATGATTTGTGATGCTTTCCCTTCTTATAAAAGTGAGTGTATTTGTATGTTTCATTAGGTTATTTGATTAAGTTTGTACCTTCTGTAGGGTGTGTGTCCAGTTCTGGTTATTGTGATTGGATCTAGTCTTGATCGATGATGAATATGCTTGGACACATATTTGTTAGTTCTTAACATTATCTGATTAGATGTTCTAGATCATATTTTCATCAATTTGTAAATGGGAATGTTGTATCCATGGGGAGGGGTGTCTGATTTCAATTATTGTGATTGGTCACAAAAGTTTTGAAATAATGGCATTTTATTCTGTTTTAAAATGATTTCATGAAGGGTGTGGAAGTCGCCAAAAGTGCTAATCTTGTTATATGTTTTTAGTTTGTTTATTAAAGTCCATTTTTAACCTAAGCCATGGTGGCCTTAATACTTTTATATCGCTTGCTTGCTCTCTCTCTTTATATATATATATATATATATATATATATATATATATATATATATATATATATATATATATATAGGGGTAGACTATGTAATTTCAAAATACTGAAATCCTGAAATTCAGTATTTTGAAATTACATAGCAGAAAACTCAAAGTTCCAAAACTGGTAGAAGCACGAAATTCAAAATCCCAAAGCACAGAGATGTTGAATTTCCGCTTCCACTGGTGTGGTGTGTGGATGCGTGGGTTGAATTTAGGTAAGTTTGTGTGTGTAAGTGTGTTGGTATTTGTTTTTATTAATGCTGCAATTTCATTTCTTATCCTAAAATCCACAATATTTTTCTTCCCCATTTTTGAGGCAGGTGTTGTTATGACATGTGAACAAATAATCTTCGTCCAGTGGGCATACTGCATCTTTCTTAGTTTTTTTTTTTTACATCATAGTAGTGCAGTTGTTTATCTTCCAGAACTAGTAAGACTATTAATTATCATTTAAGGAAAGTAGCAAAAAAATCTCCCTTTCCCTGCTTTGTAACAATGTGTTTCAATAAAAATCCCCCTCTTTTTCTAATGATAAACGTATGAGTATCCTAATCTTTTTTCCTCAGTATTCTATAAAACATAAAACACATTATTATTTTCCATATTTATTATATATATCTGTGTATTTTCTTCCCCTCCTTTAGTGTATCCTTCTATTGGCTCATTTTGTATAGTTGCATCATGTGTATCACCCTTATCATTGTAGATTTATAATCCTTTTCTATTCTGCTACTCTGTATGCTCTCATAAACATCAGTCTTATATATATGTATGCACTCTCAATACCTTCCATTTCATCATGAAAGCTTCTGGTACTTTCCTGTTTGTCTCAATCACTTGCACCCTCACATTTCAATCAAAAACGTCCCTTTTTTTTACATTTATAACTCTTCATTTCACATTTATTAGCAACATGTCCTTTTTGACTGCATTGATTGTAATGCCATTTGCTTCAGTTATTTATCAACCGTGAAGCAACCAAACAAAAGCAAATAGTTTAGGTTGACTAATGCACCACATAGTGCCTTGTACCTCTTCTAAATTAACAGTACAAGGACGATATTGAATTTCATCATTTTTGACCTGCCACACATATTTCTCATGCCCCAGTCCAGATATCATGGTCATTATATATTTCTGAAATATTATATGTATTTCACATTGCTTTGAAAAATACTGTCTTATATTATTTTCAACAAAGAAATCTCTCCCAAGCTGCACATTTGTTTCTTCTTTTGAGTATTCAATATACCTGTGCTCAGGTATTCATTCCAGAAATATACAATATTAATTTACAGTTAATTCAGTCTTTGCTAAGAAGGAATGCATTATGGCAAGTGTTTCAAAAGTCTTAACAAAAAAAATTGTTCATTCTTAAATGTGTTAGGGAAAGATCATCCACAGCTTTAAGTCCCTAGTGAGACTAAATCACTTAAGAAAATATAAATAAAAATAAAACTAACATGTCTTTCTACTAAGTACTAGACTTACCATCTTGATTTTTGTGTTTATGTCTGTTTTACTTATTATGAGATTGCAAAGTATTTATATAACTTAACCATATTATGTAAATATTCAGAATATAATAGAGCAAAGATACCTGAGTTGTTTTTATGTTACTTTTTTTTCCTCATAATTTTCATTTTGGTCCAGAAGCAGAATATGCTCAGTTCCCGTGGGTGTATGATTAACCTCTGATGTTGAGTATTCTTGCCACTATCAATAAACAGCTTAAATAAATATTGCATAATAGTAATTTTTAAATTAAGTAAAATGTAAATAGTTTTCTTAAGAAACTTGTGCACACTGTTACCCAAGGATCAGCACCTATATCTAGTGGAGAGACTTGTGTGCCCCAAAGAACTTCAGATCCAAGTTATGTAGAGGGTTCTGCACTTACTAGGGTTTCCTTTGATAAGCAAATCTAGGTTGAGAGGTCAGAAAAATAATTCTCCTCAACAAAGGCCTTCATGACAGCCTTAAGTCAGTAAGTAAAAGGGGATGCTGTCTAAACAAAGATTACTGTAACCCAGCCATGGAGTAAGGCTTGTGTTTGTGTTATCTGCTGTTGTGGACCTCACAGTCAGAATTCCACAGTCCCTGACTGGACTTAGCTGAAATTTATACATGAAAACATCTTGTTGCCCATGGTCTGGCAGGTAAGGGGTGGTGTTCAGGTGTAGTACCAGCTCAGTGTCAGACATGAGCATGATGTACTGTGGCAGCATAGGCCCCACCAATAGAAATAGTTTAGGGATGCACATATAATTTTATCAGTGAGGAAGGAGTCCTAGCTGATGGATGTGGTACAATAATGCAGTCTAAAGGTAGCAAAATTCATTCTTTCTTTGGAGTTGCTTCTTATGAGTAGCCCTAGTAGATACTGAGATACTTCCAAGTTTGCCCCCAACAGCAGAGCATCAGGAGCTTCCCCCCAGGGACAAGAAGGGTGCTGTATTTTAGCTGTGAACTGCATGAGAAGAACCCTGAAAATGGCTTATGTTTTTCTACCAAAAAAGCTGTACACAGTACTTATCTTTCTTGAAGAGGATAGGTGATGGAGCTGGGATAGTTCCACCTTCCAACTCTGAGAGATTGTTGTGCTGCTCAGGAAATGATCAGGATTCTTGCATTGCAGTAATTATGAGGAACTGCCTCTTAGACCTGAATTCATGTGATAATTTGTTAATGGTCTGCTATATATGTAATATATTATCCTTGGTAATCAACATATTCAAGCAAAAGGCAGTTCTTACATGTACTTGGTATCAGAGCACCTTGAGTCAAAAGTTTATCAGATTTGTCATCATGTTGTTAATCTTGAAGTAATATGTTTTGGACAAATTTTGTATACGAGAGTCTGTGTAATGTTGTAACTAGCAAAGGGAAATAAACATGAAACTTGATAACAAATGGATGGTGCTGCCAATATCAAGTCAGCTTCATCAGTTTCTCTTTTGTCTTTTTGGACAGGTCATAAACTTGATCAGGACACTGTCTATCTGTCTGATCATTTTTTTTGGTGGATATCATAATGTTGAATGCACCATGCCTTGGATAAACTTGAATTTTATATATAAGATTTTTTAATCACTCATGCAATTTAAGGTGACCACTGAGTCAAGGTGATGGCCGTTGGTCATGTGACCCATGTATAAATGGGAAAAAGGAGGTTGATACCGATGCCGATATTCCAAATGACTAAGTGAACAGTTACTAATTGATAGAGCTTTTATTTCTGGCCCTGTCCCAATCAATTAAATGTAAACATATTGCCCCTAACCAAAAAGTGGCTGGTATTCCCAAAAATAAAGCAGTCTACTAGTTCTTTCAGTCTTTGCAATTTCTTCAGCTTTAGCAAATAGTTCAGGTCATCACAACAGAGTGATAAGATAACCAGCATCTTAACCTAGTTTTATTTCTGTTTTCTGTTTGACAGTCTACAGAAAATTAACATTATACCCCGGTCATTACAGAAAATTAACATTATACCTCAGTCGTCTATTTGGGTCATACATATCGCTTCTGGTTTTAGTATGCAAATATGTTTAGCATATTTTTTAACAATATCTCAAATACATTTCATGGTATGTATGCAACCAGAATAAACAATGATTCCATATGTGCCTCTTACATTGAAAAATAAACATGAACATTTCACAGGAAAGGCCTAAATAACATAAAAACACATAGCCTTGATAAATATGCTAAGATAATATTTGTATTTGTGCTGTTTTTCACATATGTTTTGTTTTGCCACTGAAGATGTGTTAGTAGTACAAAAGGAACATTATAATTGTTAAATGTGCCTGCAGTTGTACCCTAACAGGTGATTTTTCTCCATTAAGTTGTTTACCACTAAACAAAGATAATCTTAACCCAAACAGGAGTCTATTGTCTATTCAATAGTCATGCCAGAAGAAACCAATGACATGCTTTAGAGGATAGCTCTGTCTAAGTCATCATAGACTAAACACTATAATAATAATAATAATAATAATATAATAATAATAATAATAATAATAATAATAGCAATGCTTTCTGCTACATTATAATTTATTAGGCATTACTTCTTTGCAAGAAACTGTGCTTTCTGGATTACAAAATATGTATAAACATTCTGCTCTCAGAACTTTACTGTCATTTTCAATGATTCATCTAGATGTGGAAGATCACCAACTCTCAGCAGTAAGAACTGCATACAGAAAATATCTTTATGTGGGAGCCTGTAATATAACCTTTCTTCTCTATGTGAATGTTTTATTTATCTGGGTATGAGTTTGCAAGTTTCTTTTGCTTGCAAATCTGATCAGTTTGTAGTACTCCAAAATAATATGACCTGCTTAGTTGCCAATAATTTGTTTTAGGTAAAGTATGCAAATCAAAATACTGATTTTACTGATTTACTACAAATGTACAGGCCAGAATGCGCAAACTATGTTCAAAAATGTTCTAATGTTTATAAATCAGCCAATCAAAATCAATTAAAATGCAAACTTCATGGTTCAACCACAAAATAGCACTGTGGTTTTATTGATTATATATTTATTTGTGCTTAATCTGAGGGTGTTCTCTGGATCAGTGGCCCCTTTACAGTGAATATCAGGGTGAAATCATTCTGAACAGATTTAGAATTATTATTATATGAGGATATATTAAAAACAATGAGATTAAATAAACACTAAGAGATGCACATTTACATAGAACATATACGTGGCATGGAATTTAAATGAGATGAGTGGTATGTCCTAGAAGTTATCTTACAAAAAGCATACACAGATAAAATGTATTAAATGCAAATGAATGACACAGTGATGAAATCAATACCTCTGACCCAGTACATTTATAGTGATTACATTATATTCTAACCAGTGAGTTCCTACATTATTTAGCTGAAGGCTGCATTTCTAGCATTCTAATATTTGTTCCTGAAACTAGTACATTCTTAATCAACTATATTGGAATCACTTTCTTCAGAGTTGTAAAGTAGTATTGACAGGGTTAGATTATTTTGTTTTTGAAAATACGATAATGGTCAAATACAAGTCTGCTTGTGCAGGTTATAAATGATAAGCAAATAAACGAATGAATAAACGGCCTGGCTATCTGGCATTCAAGGTTTCAGACCTGTTTATAATCTGAAGAGGTGATCAAGGGGTTAGGCTGAAACAGCATTTTCCTGCCAGCTCATCTATTAAAGGAGGGAGAGATGGAATTTACAGACCAGGACCAGCAGTCATTAGTGGAGACTAAGGATGTTAGACTAGAGGCAGGTGCATTTGCAGTACACATTAGAAAATGGGTGAGCCAGTGGTAGGACATTCAGAAAAGCTCTCTGTAGCTTTCAGGATTGATCCATACTATGTGCATTTTTCTTCCCTCCACATACTTTCTTTAACTGCTTACACCATAGATTTTCACAATGAAGGGGTGCAAGACCTCTGCCTGAAGAGGTAAGTCAAACATATATCAAGGAAGGTGGAACACAGGAAGATCAAATAGGGAATGTGTGATAGAGCTGACAGGACATAGCTGTGATAGGAAAAATTAAATAAAACAAATACAAAAGAAGTTTTATTGATGCAAGAAAGTGTTTTCATGAATCAGCTTCAAGAGTGAGCCTCAATCAGCAGAAAAGCCACTCTGGATTGGAAGCAAATAGCCAGTTGACTATGTTCTCATCTTGGGGAAGTGTGTGGCTGAAATAATAAACTGACTTCTAGTGGAGGCCTGGAATTTGGTGTAGTACTGGATCTAGGGGAAGATGACTTTGATGAATCTCAACAATTGAATTTAGGAGTAGGCACAATGCCCTTCCTGGTCCTTGCCCATTGTACCAGCTCAGCTAGAAGAGCGTAACTGATCACCTACACTAATGAAGAACTGCAGCTCATAAAACCTACTACCCTAAAAATGTAATGCTCTTGTCTTTAGAAGTTATCTGCCACAGGACTAAGAGACATACTTTTCCAAAGAGTCAGAGGGCTCTCATGGATTAAGTTTTATATAACTTTGATAACTCCATATCTGATGACACACTTAAACAATGTGACTGGGACTCCATCAATTATTTTCCCTAAGTGAAGCTGTCTGTCACTTCAATAACCAACAAACCTCACTGAGATGCAAAAGATTGAAGATAAATTCTGCCCCATGGCTAACACATCAAACTAAACAACTCATGACAGGCAGAGACAGAGACAAAGTTTGGAAACGATACAAAACTGGGACACAATCTTACCTAGATAGCTATAGTTGTCACAAAAACTGCACAAAGGCACAAGTTCATTATGATAAAAAGAACAACTTCTTCACAAACCAGACCACACATAAAAAAAAAAAATAAAAAGATTGTGGCAACATTTAAACAATCTCCTAAAACCAGGCAGAAAACCCATCCCAAATTGTTTCCCATCTGAAAGGGTCTATATTATATCATCGAACGCTTAAAAAAGCGAACGCTGATTGATCAACCTAATTTAAGCGAAAGCTTACAATCTCGAACTGTCAGATCAGCGATTTTTTTCACAGGGAAAAAAATCGCTGATCCAAAACACATACACACAACACAAGCACACCAAACAAACAGAAATCTACACACTTACACCTAAAATCTGATACCTAACCCTACACTAAACTATGCACACACCACTAACTACCCACTTACCATAACCCAAACCCTAACCCTAAGGTCCGTCACTATCGCACACTCACCTCACCCACTCCCTAACCCTAACTCACTTAAATCCGCCCTAACCCTCATGTCCACTCAATCGCAAACACACCTAACCCGAGCCCTAACCCTAACTCACCTAAATCACCCTAACACTCACATCCACACAATCGCACACTTACCTGAATCCGACCGGTAACTTTCCGCCATAACACTAAAAATACCAAAGCAACAGAAATGGACAACCAAATTCTATTCCTAGGAATAAATTCGAGTTTCTGCTGCTTCGATATTTTGCAGTTTCGCAAAAATAAGTTCGATCAACCAGCGTTTGCTTTTTTAAGCGTTCGAGGATATAATATAATATTCAACAAACACTTCACATCCAGTACTCTGTTTAACTCAAACAATAAAGACATATAGCCAACCCACCTAATTCTCCTCCCCCTGACCATAGCTCCATGCCCCAACTCAACCTATCAGTCATCTAAAGCGATACCATCAAAATAGATTAAAAAACTGAAACCCACAATACTAGCTCCTGACAACCTGCCATCCGAATACCTCAGAATAACCGCTGACACAATTTGCTACCCTGTATCATCTACTGAAATATCAAACTATTGCCCTTTACCAATCCTTCCTCCCCTCTCCACTGTACTTGAATAATGCATATATCAGAAACTCCTAGCCTTTCAACTTGATAACCAATTACGTACTCCTACCCATCTTAGCTTTTCACCCCATCATAGCACCAAAACTGCTAGGTCACATTTCATAGATACCATTAATAAAAGTAAAATCTCAGATCATTTTGTTTCCACCCTTTCTTTGCGCTTGTCAAAGGCCCTCAGCATGGTCTCAAATCAACTTCTCCTCCAAAGACTCAATCTTATAGGCCTTCAACTAACTGGTTCACCAGCTACCTAAACAATCACAGCCAGTCAGTAAAATGGAATGACTACCACTCCACATTCTTTTCAATAACTACAGGAGTCCCCCAAGGCTCCATAGTTGGGCCAATACTTTATAATACCTTCATTAATAACATGCACAAGGAATCAAAACTCACCACCATAAAACAATACGCTGAAGACTTAAGTTTGCTCAGCCCCAACTCTTCTCACCTTAGAAACCATCACACAGGAAGCTTTCACCCCCATAGAAAACTGGCTAAATAAATCACAATTGCTCTTAAACACCAATAAAACCAAACTAATTGTATTCCTTCTAAAACAAATATCAAAACAACACTGATCTTAATATTATCTCCTCAAACAACACAAAAATTGAAAATGTCACCAACACATAATTACTAGGACTTATCACTGATAATAAGTTAAAATTTGATCTGCACATTGACACTGCAGTCCAAAAGACATACTGCAAACTATGCTCTCTTTGAAGAGTACAAATCTCAAATCTTCCACCAAACATAAACTATAAAACACCTACAAAAATTTAGCAAATTCACTTGCAGCCTACCAATCTGCTTCCACCACTGCAAGACACTCAGTACCCTCAAATGGTTTGTACTTCCTCACCACATCACCTTCTTCCAGCAATTTGCAGCACACAAATCACTTTATTATCCATTTAAATCACCCTCACTGCCATACCTTATCCAGCAGCATTTACCAAGCAGAGCCCTAGAATCCTCAGAACTTAAACTAACTTTTGCTATTACAGTGACTTGCTACCCTTTTTTGCCATCTCCAAGGCATGGAACAAACTTCCATCAGGCTTTTAAATAACCTGCAACATTTCAAATCCACTCTAAAATATTATCTGGCAACTAATAAACTATGCAACTGTACCATACCTACAAATTGAAGTATGCAATCCTAACTCTGCCCACTATGGGTACTATATAAGTGTGCTCATAGGTTCATAGGTTTGTACTAGGCTAATGGCCCTGGAGCCTTTACAAGCCTAGCCCATAGGATTACCCTGGCATTGTGCCACCCGACCTTAGTTCCTAGTGCCTCTGTCAAGTAGAGCCACTGGAGTGATCCTCGAGGTGAATTTTCTATTTCCCATCCACTCATCAAGATTTCTCTTCAAGAGGGCCAGTGAGGTGCTCTGCTTGACATGTATGGCAAGTCTATTCCAAAGCATGGGACGTCTCTGGGTTATGAACCTGTCTCTCTAGCATGTTCTGTTGATTGTGGTTCCTATTAGACTGACAAAAACGCATTTTGTTGAATGGGTTTTCATCGACACCTAAAGAGTGAACAGGCAAAACAGCGAAGTGGCTGTTCAGCGAATTCTTTCCCTGGGAAAGAAGATGCTTGACCACTTTGTTGCTTTGCTGTGTTCTGCAATGTAGTGTGTTTTTTTTTGTCCGGTATAGCTCCTGAGCATAAATGTGCAACAGTTACTGACCTTAAGGTTAGGGTGTGGGTTAAGGTAAGTGCATATGTATGAAAGTGTTTACTGTTTTTTTTTTTTGCGTTAGATGTACAGTTTTGTTAAGTGCATATGTGTTTTAAGCTGTTTACTTTTGTTTTGGGGGGAGTAGAATTAGGGTTAAGGTAAGTGTGTATATGTTTGGAACTGTTTACATAAATGTGCAACAGTTACTGACCTTAGGGTTAGGGTGCGGATTAAAGTAAGTGCATATGTTTTTGCATTAGATGTATGGTTGAGTTACGTGCATATGCGTTTTCAGCTGTTTAGTTTTTTGGGGGGGGTAGAATTAGGGTTAAGGTGCGTGTATATGTGTTTGGAAGTGTTTACTGTTTTTGTTTTTTTTTTTTTGGTTGGAACAGCGATTTCTTTAGAAATCGCTGTTCTGAGGTGTCAACATCTTCAGCTTTCGCTGAAAAAGGGCCAATGAAACATCGTTTGCTGTTTTAAGCATTCAATGTTTTAATATAGACCCATTGATTGTGGTAATGAGGTTGAGGTCTCTGAAGTGTGTGGTGTGGAGGGATTGGGATTTCTATAGATGTAGCATTTCTAACAGAGCTGGGTCAGATATGGCTTTGTAAGTCAAGCAGAGATCACCTCTAAGTAGGCGATATGAGACAGAGTATAGTTGGAGTTTTTTGAGTCTGTCCATATAGGACAAGTGTTTAAAGCCTAGGATCCTCTTTGTGAGGTACTTTTGTAGCCTCTCCAGTTGTTGCAGGTGTCTAGTGAGGTACATGCCAAATGGGACATTGTACTCGATGATTGGCCTGATGAAGGAAGAGTAGAGGGAGACAATGACCTCTTTCTTCCTGGATTTAAAACCCTTTAAGATGTGCCACATAGAAGGACTTTCTGACCACAGTGGCAATGTGATGGTCAAAAGAGAGGTTGCTGCCAACCTGTGTTCCCAGATCTCTTAATAATGCCTTCTGTGTTCAGTGGACTACCATCGATGGGGTAATTCAAGGGACCGGGTTTTTCCCAAGGGAGATGATGACACATTTTTTGGCATTGAGCTTAAGCCATGGTTCTGACACCAGTCATTGGTCTCAGTGAGGCCTTTCTGCAGAATGTCAACATCATTTGGGGAATGAGTAGTTAATAATAGCTCCCAACTTGCAGTCGTCTGTGAACTTTGTCAGCCAGAGCCCCTTCGTTTTGGACTGGACTTCAGAGAAGTAGATACCAAACAGGAGAGGACCCAGTGTTAATATAGTATGTTTGATTCTACTAACAATATATTGAAAACATGTATTTCCTTAATCTGATATGATTTGTAAATAATGTTTGTTGACTGTTATTATTTTGAAATGTCAAGATGTATTTTTATCCTTGTTTTGCAGCTTTTCTCCCCAGGCCTCCACTGAAAATTGGCATTTCAGTTCCCATGCAGACTTTCTCAGTAAACAAAAGCAAATACGTAAGTAAATAAATAAATAGATAATAACTTTGTTTAAATGTTTTACATCCAGAACATGATTACAATATGGAAACAAAAATAAAACTTTATAAACCTGTCAATAATGATATACAGTAAAAATCACATGACTTCATACAGCACCATCATAAGTCAGATCAAATAAATACATTTTTAATTCCTACCTGAAGCCAGTCAGTTTAGGGCATCGTTGAAGCTGTTAATGTAGTGATTTCCACAGGTAAGGAACTTAATAATAAAATGATTGAAGACCTGAACTTTTCAAATTCACTCACGGAACCATCAGCAGCCCTTAGAGGTTGACTACAGAGACTATACAGGACAATACAGCATGCCAAGCTCCTTCAGGTAGCAAGGGTCCAGGTCATGAATGGACATATAGACTAACAGTAGGACTTTAAATAAAAACAGTTATATAATGGATGAAGGCTGCACAGATGCACAGATTACTTTCAGGACTGACAAAAGTTCCCTGGTACCCTAATGAGGCTGGGATTTTTAAAGCATAAAAAATAAACAAGAGGTAGTTTGGGGGTCAGAAAGGAGTATAAGGTATTGCAAGATATTTGTTTGCCATAATACAGAAGTGAATGCATCCAATTTACAAACACAGGAATTTTATGCAGAAATTTTATGACATTCCTTGCCATGATTACTATGGTTATTGGCAGTATGTTTTCATTCACTGACATTTCATTGGTAAACAACTCCACAGCCTCCAATATTGTCTAAAACAATCACAGCAAAATTGATATGCAGCTAATCTAGGTTGCTTATCAAGGAAGTAAGTTTCCTATATTTTCCAGTAATTTGAAACTTCCTGGTATAAAAATGTAACACAGGAGTTCCTATCATTTCACAGAACAGAGCAATCATTGGAATCCTTATGAAATACCCAGTGGGGCAAGACCCCTGTATCCTTATTATTCCCACCTCTCTAAATACACTGTATTCAAGATTGTGCAACAGCGGGATAAATAGAAAGAGAAACGCCTTTGCCTGACTTTGTGTTGATCTCATTATTAGCAGCAGAAGCACAAACCTGATAAATATAAAACTAATGTAGCATTTTTTTCAGGAAATCAGACCCCATATTTCTAAATATTCTTATTCAGAGATCAAACAGATGTGGAATAGGGATAAACTCCCTTATGTCACTATTCAAAAAAAGTACATTCTGTGAAAAATACCATGCTACTAAATCCTTTGATGGAATGAAGTTGTGAAGTGCTTTTAAAGCTGTCATACATTTAACGTGGAAGAACTCTAAGAGGAAATACCTTAAAAAACTCGCATTTCTCTTCTACCATCATAGTCATGGGAAATAAGGTTGTATTTCCCAAAAGATTAACTCACTTTAAGACATTATTCTACATACATGTAATGTTGCACTAGAATGAAATATAACAGCTCTATTAAATTACAGGCAACTAATTGAAAAACTGTTTAACAACAATAAATGCAATTCACAGAATGTTATTCAAAAAACAAATTGCTATACATAATGAAACCTTGTAATGAATGCCTGCAGAATCTTTATTATTAGCTGACTGAATTTAGTCTGTGTAATTACAGTATGAGTAATAAAAAGTACTAAAGCAAAACTTTATAAAATTAAAAAAATAAGTGTTTTCTAACAAAGGCAAATGAGCTCACTATACAGATAAAGAGAATTCTACATCCTCTTCCCTTCAAAATGAATTATGGGACTTCAAGGCCATGTGACTTTTCCTTGTACTGTCTTATACATATGGAATTATCAACTAAACCAAGTAAGAGGTTACTAAGCTACTGAAAGGTTTTGGCTTCTTATAATCTCTAATCCAATCTACCCCGAGTGTGCTATGGTTAAAACATAGCTCTCAACCTTCCATCTCCAAAATGAGGGACACTGGCCTTCATAATGTGGAACAAATGGGCAAAATGTGAAACACATACTAAAGGCATACTAACAACTTCAACAAGTAGGTCACAGGATGGTTAAAATATACTGGTTTTATTTATAAAAAATATCTTTTAATGAATTAATATGATTTATTTCTATTTACCATGGATATGTATTAAAAACATCTTAATATTGAATGTGCGACAGACCAGTTCACTGTGGAACTTCAAGGAACATCAACTTTTCAAGACCCAAAATGAGGTACGTTCCTAATAATGAGGTACACTTGAGGGGTGTGGGTGAAAACAAAACTTAGATTATTCGTATTATTGAGCTACTTTACATTTCTCTGTCTATATATCATTTTGACCACTCTCTGAGGAGGGTTGGGCCTCAGACTAACAACCTGATCCCGTAAAACGCATACCTGCTATGGAAACAATGAGTTCTGAAGAGCGCTCGTTGCCCGATATGCTAAATGCACAGGAGTGAATTCACGATCCGGGATATCTTTTGTGATGCCTATTTTAACTCTGGATATACAGAATTATATTATCCTTGAACAATAGCGAAGCAATGTGCTGAAGGCCAAATGTTTTCAAAAGTATTTTTGACATTTAGCTGAAAAAATATTTGTTACAGTCATTGTTGAGGAAGAAGTCTCATGTCTCTCGAGTTTCAATGACCTTGGAGTTCAAAGATTAATTTATGGGCATACAGGGAGCACAGCTGGCAGTTGTTAGGAAGCAACCACCACTAGACTAAAAAAAAACAGTTATTTCACCAGCTACCAAAATGACTTTATACTTAGAAACTTACAGGGTATGTTGAGATTTAAAAATTCAAATACTGACTGAAGCTGGTTTACTACTTCAGATGAAGCAGAGCAGTATATACATAAATCTGTTAATACACTAAGCATCGGAAATGTCTACATATGTCCTAATCAGCCTACTCTAAAAATCAGTGAGCAACAATCTTACCTTCACTAATGCTTTACATAAATTGTTACAACAATCTAAAACAAGCATCATAAAGATGATAATCAATACTGACAGCTCATCTAACAATTTTTAAACAATTAAAAGACAAAACCAGAGATTACCCAATTAATGAGATTTCAGAAATTGTTAATTATATCTTGGGTAACTGAGACACTGGGTTCACTTTATAACATTGAAATACTGAAATGTCGAATTTCAGTATCTCGAAGCTATAAAGTCGAATGTTACAAATAGCGAACGTTCATAATCACGAATTTGAATATATCTCGAAAATATGTCGAATTCGCAGTTATGAAGTTACACTACATAATGTCCGGGTTTGTGTTTTGGTGGTGCGCGGTGCTGTGTGTGGATGTAGGTGTTATGTCAGGTAAGTGAGTATTTTGTAAGGGTTTTGAGTGGGAGTTAGAGTGTGTGTGAGGGATTGGAGAATGTGCGTGTGTGAGTGAGCTTTTGTGTTGTGTTTGTGCGATCTCGGAGTTAGTATATATAAGTAGGGGGGGTGTGGGTTGTGTATGTGTGTTATTTTTTTGTTTATGTTGTTATGTGGGTGTTGTGTTGTATGTTAAGTGTAGTGTGTGCGGTGTTTTCGGTTATGTGGTTTCACGGTTTTTGTTTGTCAGTGTTTTGTGGATTTGGTTTTATAGTCTCGAGATACTGAAATTTGATATTTCAGCATTTCGAGGTTATAAAGTGAATCCGAGACACTATATGTGTTATGAAAAGTACTGTAAACACTGATGACAGCTGTGTCAGCAAGAGGCCCATGGTGTTAGCCTTAACATTAGTGAAGTAGAAACTGAAGATTAATGACCCCAGGACAGAACTTATGTATCAAACACAGAACCATGGGAGTGCCACTAGTGGCAACTCTCTCTTAGAGAAAGGAGTGCCATCAAGCCTGACTAAGTGGGTTCTGTCTATAAGCTAGTTTGCTATCCAGTGAGATACGTATGTACTTATACTCAACTGAGACAGTTTAACTATAATGCCAGAATGAGGGATAGTATTGACTATTTTAGCAGATCCTGGTAGGCAGTAAGCACAGACTTGCCTTCTTCAAAACCTGCATGTTCTTCTCAAAGAGATCATGCAGGTTTAGAAGGCAGGATCTAACTTTTACAACTTTTACAAGGGCAGATTGCTTTGAGTTAAGGGACAGCAATTTTATAAGTTCCGTGATTATACATTCCATTATTTTCAAATTATACTATTAAAGCTAAACACTCTGCAGCTTTCTGAATCAGTAATACGCTCGCCGTTCTCCTAGATACATATGCAGTAACAGCTGATCTCCAAGCCTTAGATACATATGTTGTAACAGCTAACCTCCAAGCCTTAGATACATATGCCAATTGTAAGCTAAAACTGACTATGTTTTGAGTGAGGATTGTGTTGAGGCAATCCTTCATACTGACGAGGAAAGAATCACATATGTTATCTGGACCCATAGAGCTGTAGATGGGGCTTCTAGGACTTGTTTGTTAGTAATTATAGAGGTGGTACTGACTAGATGGTGTGTGTGTGTGTGTGGGGGGGCTCTGGATGAGAAAGGAAAGAAGTTTGTCTGGTAGTATATATGAAATTTCCTCAGTCAGAGGGAGTGATGGCTTTGGATATGAGCTCATTGCAGTACTGTTGTTTTTAAGAATTAATTGCACTTGTACTTGAATGCTGTAGTGATGTTTAGCTCATATTGTATCTTTCAGGTTTTCACCATAGTTCTTTATTTACCCATTTGAGTTTGCTTATGGTATAGGTGATTTAAGTTCATTTGTATGATTAACAGTTTTTTGTGTCGTGTTGTATACTTTATTGATGTTGGAACTTCTCTACAGGGGATAGTTTTTAACTTTACAGTACATTAGTGGTAGATGAGATAGATGTCTGTATGCATGAGCTCAGGTGAAAGAACAAGTCAGTGGTATATGACTTAGTTTTAGCTATGGGGGTCTTTTGGGGAAAACTCGTCATTAACCCTGACCAAGTGGACTCTGTCTGCAACCCAGTTTGCCATCGAGTGAGATACATACATGTTTACAAAAGCTGTGAGTGTAAGCAAAGCCTTTACCTAGTTGTAGGAAATTAGACTTAGAGAAGACTTCATAATACTAGGATTTAATCATATTTGATACTCAGCTCTTAAAGAGACTATTACAACATGGTGGTTTGAGTTAACTGGTAAATTGGTGATAGTAGCTGCTGAGCATGTGGAGTTGTTCCAGAACTAAACTGAGCAGATTTGTGCATCTAATAGGGGAAGATGCTTTCCATTTGAGAGAGGTTGCATTGAGAAGGTCCATCCATTGCACGTATTTGTTATTTTTAGTATATGGTTTGACAGTTTGAGAATGAGTAGTTAAAATCACCAATGAGCACTGAGTTAAAGTCAAATGTTTATAGACTGTAGTTTGGTAAGTTAGTCATCATGGACAGTGAATGTTATGAATGTAGTCGGCAGTGATGTGGTAGGGAGACTTACCTATAGATACTAGAATATACAGGAGTTCAAGGTTGTTATCTGATTTAATTATTTATGAGGTAATGGGGCTGTGAATAAATATGGATACATCTTTACCTGGAGTGCAGTCACCATCAGTGTAGGGTCAGAATTAGTGCAGACATTAAAGGTAGAGAGGGAAGGTTATTAGTGGATTTGAGTCATGTTCTAGTAACTATACAAATATGAATAATTTCAAGAGTCAGTGTAAGCAGCTATTGTTTATGCTGTTAGCTTTGTGCAGTGCCATGTTGATATTGGTTTGGGCATGATTTGTTATGTTGATAGTTTAGGGAAGACTCACTCTGCCTAAAAATAACAAAAAAACAAAAAGCACTGTGTTGCTAAAGAATGTCCTGGTCAACATATGGAAGCTCTAAGGACAGGGATGCAAACCATGCCTAGCAAAGCACATCAGACTGTCCACCATTTTCCATCATGTTTGCAAACACTGGACTTCCCCGTAGGATGACATTGACTATTGATTAAATTGTTGAATTAAATTATTTCACATTTTAATTGAGGCATTGCTCATGGTGATAGTTGAATCATGTTCAAGTCTAGATGCTTTCCAGCTTAAAAAACAATTTAAATGTGTTGGCTTAGTTAATACTTAAGTATGTAGGAAGAGGCTTAACAACAGAGACCTGCACATATGAAGAATTATTACCCATGGATCAAAAATAAAGACACTCAAAGATATATTCATAATAATTCTTGAACCACTGTGGCTTCCCTGTACTGCAGACCTTTTCAGAAGATTTTCAGAGGACATGATCTTATAGATTTGCAAAGCTGTGCTAATGTCATTCCAGTGCTTTCTAGATCCCTTTGATTAGACTTTTGAGATGATATTCATTTGAAGGAATTTGTTAAGTTTCATTTTGTTAGGAACTTCAGAAACCATACCCCTTATCTGACACTAGAGAATTTAATGCATTAAAGACTATGATGATGTTTTTACTGAAGGTGTAAGATAAACTGTATGCCCTCTTATTTTAATAATTTATGTATTTAATGATTAACTAGATTAAATGTTTAAATAGGGCCAAATCTGCAAATCAAAAAAAATGTCATTGCTGTACTCCATGTGGTCGAGATACAACATGCAAAGTTATTTTAAAAACAAAATGTTTTACATCTGCTAATACTGTAAACATGCTTAATATTAAAAATTTGATTGCTTGTGATACTGAGATGATTTATTTAGTTATTTGTAATTGCTCTGTTTTTTATGTGGGAAAAAAACATGTTGCTATAGTTTAGGGTGTGCATCTATGAACGTCTCAGTGATTTTAAGTGTAGGAAGACGTCTAATGTCTTATACAGACATATTTTAAAACATCCAAAGTAATCTTTTACCTTTTTAGGTATTGATAAAATCATATTTAAATCTCCTAACAAATTTGGTAAGTCTGATTTTCTTTCTTAACATGTACAATTTTGCATTGCTTTATTTTGACTGGGATGAATAAGGGCTTTTACTGAATTGAATATGGACTTGTGCCATTAAATGGGATATGGACATATTTCAGCATTTGCTATTTAATGAACAGTTTTTGCTATGAATTAGAATGCTTTCTATATGAATTTTCTAAAATTATTATTTAACTTCTTAAATACATGTATTGACCTTAATAATGTGATAACAGATTGATGACAGTATATTTTTGATAGCTGATGTGTTCTTTGTGATTATTCTTTGTAATAAATAGGTTCTAGGGTTCTGTTGAACTTTGGCTTATTTATTATCTTTTTTGGATATGAAGACATATGTTGGTTTCATAGTTCTTAAGTTCCAACAACTTTTTATTTTGCGTGTGTGGAAATGCACTTTACTATCAGTTAAAGGCAGGTGCAGTGCTTACAAACATGAGTATATCATATGCAAATCTGGTAGCAGCACATTCGGAAATTAAGTTGTATTTAACAGAAGGTATACCAGTAAACTTACATAAATGTTTTACTGACAGCTTTGTTCTGTGGAGATATAAAGAGAAAGAGCTTAACAAGTTCACTCAGTATTTACATTCTACCACCTCTTTTCTAAAATTTGCTACAAACTGTGTTAAAACTAAAACTAATGTATTAGACTTGGCTATATACACTAATGATTCAACAAGAAAAAATATTTCACAGTAGGCAGTTCCACAGACAACGATCCTGGAATGTCTGGTTGTTTTTTTCTTTGTTAGGCATGTCAATTTATTACTAGGAATAGCACTATAGTTGCATATGTTATAGACAGAAGTATCTGTGCAAATGGGCATTGCAGTTGTGACTCAGAAAAAGTGGCAATTGTAGTTTTGTGTATCACTTGTGGTTTGTATTACACTGGTAAGACTAATAGGTAAGACTAATAGGAAGCTTTTGGTAAGGATCCTTGAACATCCTTGAACATCTGTGAGTTATTAGAAATACATCTTGTGCAAATTCTTTGCACAAATATTCCAGAATTTGCCAGGATTTTAAAAAGCTCATGCTTTTATTAATGATTATATTCAGGAAAGATTAGAGATGATTCACAATCATTCTTAGAGAAAAATGGTTTAAGAAAACTCTGAATATTAAGTGTAAGATGAAGTTAAACCCTATCAAATGAATTGTATTGGTTCATGCTTATTAGTATGGGGTTTGATAAATCTATTTGTGTGTATGTTTTGCTTTTTGATTTATTCAGAACTTTTGGATTAAGGATGGAAGGACATTATCCATTGTTTACATTTTGGGGGGGAGGGTATTCAGAAACATGTAATGCACTAAGCAATCATGCTTCTAGCAGGCCTGGTCAGTGCACCATGTAGCACAACATCTGTATGAAGATTCAGGCAAGAAGACCTACAGAGGTCTGCTAGATAACACTGCAATCAAATGCAACAGTCTGGAGGCACACCTAATGTGAATGTGATATGTTCTCTGCCCCAGATCCTTACACCAGGTCCAAAACAGCATAGCTGAGTGATTCAAGGAGTAGAGCACTAAGGACTGAACATGGTATTTTATGATGTGCACTTACTGGCGTCCATGACAGCAGGAGATCTGTTAGAATTTATTTATTTATTTATTTGACATTTTTTGACCAGGTTGGTGCAGCTGGGACACAGCCCTTTTTCAGTGAAGACCCAGGGAGAAAAGCTCCACAGTAAGTACATACAATAAAATTGACTTACTATTCAATTAGTAAAACAAGAAACATAGACAGAATAACTAATGCAAGTTAAAAATACATGGAAATATGAATCAACATTATAGCATGTGTAGATACAATGTAGAGTAGAAGAATACATATTGTTATAATTATAGGGCAAACACAATTGATGAGTGAAGGTACAAATAACAAAGGATTACTAAGCTTATTCATTTGACTGTTTAAAAGTCATATACCAGAGACAAGATAAACTGGCATAGTATGAAAGAAAAAAAGGTTAAGTAACAAAAAGAATATTAAAAGAAAAACAGAAGCAAAGAGGAAGGAAAGACAATTTGCAAATTAAAGAAAAAAAGAGTGCTAAGAAAAAAATAGAGTTGTAAAGATTTATTAAAAGAAAAAATAAAATAAAAAAGGAAAGTGATTAGCTAAGAGAGGTGAGTCAGTTAGGTGGGAGATAGCACTGACATAGTTTAGTTATGCTTAAGTGATTTTTTTACTACCTTTCTGAATTGGGGTTTGGGTCTAAGGAGATGGATGTCTGGTGGTAATTTATTCCAGTTCACAGCAGGCAGATAGCTATAAAGGTTTTTTTTTCCTGAGTTAATCATGGGTTTGTGAATGAAAAGGAGATGTTGTTCCGAGCACCGGACTGTTCTTGCAGGGGTGTAGTGGGAGATTATAGAGGAGATGGTGGGACAAAAAGTGGGCTGGTAAAGAATAGAATGAATTATCTGGAGTTGAGAAAGGAGGAAGTTATGCAGTAATTCTAACCAGTTACGTTTTCTGAGAGCTAGGCAGTCATGAGATGAGTATGACAGTTCAGCAGCAAATTTAACTATCTTGTTGTAAGTGGATTCTAGTTTAATTGTAAGTGTAGCCTGTAGATTGGTGAGAATTTGAGAGCCATAGACAAGGGTAGGTAATAGGTAGGCATGTGAAAGAACTATTTTAGCTTTGCTTGCAAGAAAGTTTTTATTTCTATAAAGGAGACCAAGTTTTTGATTGGTTTTCATAATGTTACTTGGGACATGTAGGTCAAATTTTAGTTTATCACGAATAATGACTCCTTGTAGTTTAGTGCGACTTTCAACTGAGATAGACTTGTAGCAAGGCTGTGTGCTTTGTGTGTGTGTGTGTGTGTGTGTGTGTGTGTGTGTGTGTGTGTGTGTGTGTGTGTGTTTGTATGCATTCGTGCATGTGTGTAGGGACATGATTATGACTGTATTAGTGTACTTGTGTATGCGTGCGTGTGTATGTGTGTGTATGTGTGAGTATGTGTGAGTGTTTGAATATCTGTGTGTGTGTGTGTGTGTGTGTGTGTGTGTGTGTGTGTGTGTGTGTGTGTGTGTGTGTGTGTGTGTGTGTGTGTGTGTGTGTGTGTGTGTGTGTGTACTGTCTGAGTTTGTTCATAACTTGTGTGTGTGCGCGCGCGCTTGTGTTTGTGAGCTAATGAGCTCCACGTGACTCTTGCATGTCGTTGAATCAGTAGTTAGCTCTCTAGTGCTACTAGAAAACAACAGCAAAGCCAAGTTAGTACAATGGAGATAACATCTCTGAATAGCACCCTCCCCCCATATCTCTCAACAAATTAATTAAAATATGCAGAGTGGAACTTTGTTCATCATTGTCATTGAGCTTAATTTGCGAAAATCCCTGATTACCATCAAACATGGAGACATACTGTACTGCTGGTAGGTCAGACACCACTTCTACAATTCTATGACATGGATAGCACTCTCTTTTTTATGCATTTATTTAATGATATGAAAACTGAACAAATACAACTTTTTCTGGTTTCAGGGCTGTAACCATGCTTTTTCCCCATTCAGAAGGTATAATCTGTCTTAATCGCACACATATACCAGCTTCATAATTAACTGCCTTCTTATTGCTATTGATCAGATCTACCAGAATTTTACTTTGAGTGTGGATGTTCAGGTGAATATTACAAACTCCTGGTAAACAGCCCAGTTTAGCAGTGGTTAGCATTGTCACCTCAAAGCTAGAGGTTCCCAGGTTTGATTCTTGGGTGGACTGTCTTTTGTGTGGAGTCTGCATGTCCTCCATGCTATCTAGTAAGTTTAAAGACATGCAGTTAGGTGTGTGGGTGTATGTGTGTGCCTTCTGTAAAGGCTGGGTGTGGGCTGGCAACTCTGCAAAGTAAAAACCCCACTACCAATCAATCTGCGGACTGTGATCCACTGTAGCAGCTCCTAACCAGGAAAAGCCAAAAGGCATTGCTTTGCAGTAAATTATATTTTTAACTGAAGCAAATGACACTGTGCAGATTTTGATCAAATTCATAGCAGCGCTGTGTCTCTAACCAGTAAAATGACACAAAATTAAAGGCACAGCAACAATACTAACTATATGAATTTAAATATGATTTATTTCTGAGTATTTATCCTTCATGCCTGCCAACCATAAGCTTCTCTACTACTGCTCAAAAGCAGTCATTCCTTCACTACTTGGGTACTCTCTGCCAAGGACGTGAAATACAAGTGGACATCCAAATGGAGTGGGCCATCATCAAGGCAGACAAAAAGGTTGTTGTAATTTTCCTCAGATTTAATAATTCAAGTGAGAAGGGCATTTTTGTTAAAGCTGTAATCCTACCACTGGTGGTTGACATGAGTACCCACAACACTGTTAGGGCCTAGTACACCCTCTCTATGAAAAATGAGTACTCCAATCCAAATGCTAATGATTAGTACCATCATCAGCTTGATAAGCCAACTCCAAATTCTCATATAGTACCTTTATCTTCAGCACAGTTCCAGAGATCCTCATCACAACTTCATGACAGTTTTGGGGTAGTCTAAGCCAGTCAGCTCAGTGCTAAGGATCTGTGAATTCCTTTGTTGCCAATGATTGCTGTGATTTTTTAAATTACTGTTGCATTACAAACAGTTGTACAAAATAGAGAAAGGCAAGTAAGGGTTTTCATTCTTGATTTGAAGTTCATTTTAACAGTCTGTATCTGTTTTACCTAAGGTCCATATGCATATATTAGTGATTCCAGTACATAGCTGCACTGCAGTTTTGCTGTTTTAAGTGATCTGACTATTGTTATTAAGCCCTGTTTCATTCTTCTGTACTGACTGCATGTCACGCTATTTCAGCACTTGTCTTTGCATTTGGGGCAGTTGCAGGTCAGTCATCTCAGAGCTAAGGGTCTAATTGTTTTTCCCTCTAATGCACCCTCTTGCAGTTGTGTTTTTAAACATGGTGTATCTGTTGTTGCCTGCCCTTTACGATAATTAGACAACATAATTGCCTCCCTCTCCCTGTTTATTGGCTGTTGACAGTAAGCACATAAGTATCATTTTGCAAGGTATCTCCCCTTAAACTACTCACCGGGATTAAAGACCTTTGATAAATTTGCTTAATATTGAGTACACTGATACTGCTTACACTGATTTTATTATCAAATTAGTGATTTTTTTTAATATAATTAGCTTACTGATTCTTGATGGTGGTAGAAGAAAGTTTCCAGACTAGTTGTTTAATGGAAATTTAAATATTCAGTAGCAATTCCACCCAAACATTTTTTCTAAAACTGAATACCAAGCAATTATAGTTACCCCTGCCCTAACATTCACTCCTGTCAGTATCATGGACCAGCACTTCCTCACAACTTCTCTAGCCAGCCTGATTTAGATGGGTATCTTGAGACAGAATAGTAAGAATGCTGTACATATATAATATCCTTGGCAAAACTCTCACACACAATAAACTCAGACACTAAAATCATCAGCAGTACACCACACATCATACCTCTCCAAGGCCATCACAATGCTCATAATCTATAATATGCTGAGGTTATAAAGATTAACTTGCTTAATCCTCAATGACCTCCAAAACAGCACACAGGCACAAAGCACACTCAGCATGTTTAACCTACTTCTTCACATAGCACAAGGAGTCCCAAAGTCACAGATGCTGAGTCTGTAAGGCAGACATTGACCCAACCAAACATACAGACGTGCCTTTTACAAAGGAAAGACTGATGGTTAGTTTTTTGGCTGGTGCCAGGATCCATCAGATCAAGCATGCACTCAAATCCTTGAACAGCAAGAACCAGTATAACTCTGTCATAGTTAATGCCAGTGTCAATGACTTTAAGTGCACCTCCCTGGATTATATGAAGAGAGACATGATGGAGCTCTCACGCTATGTATCCAAGACAGGTATTAAGCCTACCATTGAGCAGCACTGTACTTCTCCAAGGATGATGCTGTGATGTGCGCAAAAAATAATTGACTTCAATAGCTGATTTAGTTTCTGGTATCATTCAAAGGGTGTTCAATATTTCTCAGTCTGGGAGGATATGATCGGCAGACCACACTGCTTCACCAGGGAGGACCTGTATCTGTCCGCTCTAGGGTTTTAATTCTTGGCAGAGACATTGTCCACCCCATAGTGCTTTGTTTAGGCAATGCTAGCATGATAAACCTACCAGCATATCAAAACAAAGGGAAATATGACAATGTTACTGATCAGTGTTAGGAGCCTGAACAAGAAACTCCACTCCTCCACTCCCTACAAGGCCTTCTCATCCTGGAAGGCAGTGACATCTGCACAGTGACTGAGACATCATTTAAAGTAGTGGAGATCACTCCAGCTGTGCACAGCTATGCCTTTCACACATTTAGACCAGTTACTGCACAAAAGGGGAATAGAGGTGGAGGTGTATCGGTCTACATTCAGAACAGACTCACATCAAGGTGGTAAAGCAACATGATGCACTGCAGCCTCTTCCTGTCCAAATAATCATCAGAAAGGTCCCATACCACATATTAGCTAACTATAGAACTCCCTCTAGAAAGCAAGAAAGCCACAACACCTACCTACTAAAACTAGAATCACCCAGTATTAAACCCAATACCATTTTACTATCTGATCTAAACTATCAAACTATGGACTGGGAAATCTACACCATCACTAGTGCACAAGCGCAGAGGCTTCTGGAGTTTTTCAATACAAATAATATAGAACAATATGTAAGAGTAATCACTAGGGGAATAATACCTCGGATCTTGTTCTTACTAATACGGGAGCATCTTGAACAATTGCGTGCATATCTTCATCACACGTTCAGTCTCAAAATAAGATAGTTGTCTTCAAAATAAAACTGAAACCAGAGATATCTTCCACCCAAGGTATCTTTAGACATTTTTTCAATACAGAATACCTACTCCTAAATGATACATTGGCAAGTTTTGAATCCACACAAGACTCAGTTAACACCACTGAATATGCAGAAATGTACATCACCACACTGTACCAGCATGTAAACAGCTGTATAGATGCAAGTCTACATCATAGGAACAAGTGCAGAGCAAAGCCCAGAAACAAACCCTCATGGTAGATCCATAATATCAATAAGTTTTACAATAAATGGAAAAAACTTTGACCAAAATTAAGAAGAGTAATTTACAGAATGTTAGAGCACTTGTCACTGAAATAAACAAATAACTCGGGAGCTTAATAAAATTCACCAAAGCCAAGTTTAAAGCTAAATAGCTACCCAAGTCAGAAGAAAATCCAAAGGCATTGTTTAGTCATGTTTGTAATCTTAAAAGCACAATGTAGCAATGTGCTTAGCTGATTGTAAATGGTCTTACCTACATTGAGGCTGAAGATATAGCTAACCTACTAGATGATAAATTGTGCTCTAATTTTACTCCTCTTTCCCATCTGTCTGACCCTCAAGATATACCTGAAACTGGCTCACCTCCAGCTATCACACAAGGCCAGGTCCTAAAAGTGCTATGAAAAGATAAAAATACTGCATCAGTGGGTCCTGGCAATATCCCTAGATACCACTGGAGTCCACGTGGGTTCTGTGCTGGCACATCTCCTGTTTGCCGTCTACTTCTCTGAAGTAAAAGCCAATACCAAAGGGCTGTAGCTGATGAAATTTGCAGATGACTGCAAGCTAGGAGCAGTCATTGAATCCCAAAATGACTTAGCCATCCTACAGGAAAGTTTATCTCAAATACAGAACTGGTGTTAAAATCATGCTCTGAAACTAAATGCCAAAAATGCATTATTGCATATTTTGAGAAGTCATCTATCCCAGGGAATTACCACATTGACAATACATCCCTAAGAGCTGACCCATTTGTGATTTGATAAGTTAGGTGGACAATGACCTACGTTTTGACCAACATATGTCAAGTGTTATAAGAAAGTCTTTCTATATTGCACAGCTTATAAACAAAGGGATTGCATTTAGATCTAGGGGTGCCATTGTTTCCCTTTACTCAACACTTATTAAGCCAGTCATTAAATATAATGGCTCTTTGGCATGATCTGCCCAGACACATGCAACAACTGGAACACCCACATAGATACCTTACTAGATGGATACAAGGCCTAAGCAATATGTCTTACATAGACCAAATCAAAGCCCTGTCACTATACTTACTAACCTACAGACTGCTAAGAGGTGACCTGTGTCTGGAATGCAAGGCATCCTCTGACCCATTATTGATAGATTTAGTACATGTCAGCAAGTCAAATGGCATCAGAAATACTTGGTCTAGGCATCTAAACATCTTCTGTAACATTAACAGAATGGTTTGGAAGGACAGTTAAATTTCACAGAGGATACTGCTTCTGTGGAATAGAGTCCCATCCACAAAAAAACAAAGTTCATTCCTGCCAATTTTCAAGTGCAACTTAAATATATGGATACCCCAGAACCACTCCCTGTACTACTAATGGACAGATGCAGCTCCTAAATGCTTTATCCCATGCATGTCACCTCCAATTATGTATAATGTGATGCCAGTTATTCTCATTAGGAGTAGTATATAGTTATTGACCATGGGATGAGTAAGGCCACTTTGTAACCAAATGGGATAGGTTATTTTGAGCACAAAAAGGTATCCTGGCTAGGGTTAAAATGGCCCACAAAAGCAGCTAGCCTATTACTTATCTATGAACCTATCACCTGCAAGCTTCTGTCTGCATGTGGTAAACCAGCTAACTGAATTGCCTGCCTTCTCCCTGATGTAAGTGAACTGGCATAAGCTGATGACACCCACCCCACCACATGATGACTCCTACCCCATCACATGATGACTCCTACCCATCACACACACTCTTGAGTCTTCCAGTGCCTAAGTTGCTACTCTTACTCTGCTGCCCCTGTGTCATAGGTCTTACAGGCAGGCAATTTGTAAAGTTTTATTTTTATAATCTTCTTCTTCTTTCAGCTTTTTACTGGTTAGGGGTCACTCACCTGTCTGCTCATGACTGGCAGTGAAGTTTTAAGGTGTCGAGTTGCCAGCCCGGCACCCAACCTTCTACAGAAGGCACACACATGCAATCACTCACGCCTAGGGCCAATTTAAAGTGTCCAATCCACCTACAGCAAGTCTTTGGGATGTGTAAGGAAACCATAGCACCCAGAGGAAACCCATGCGACCACAGGGAGGACATGCAGACTCCACACAGAAGGCACCCCAGCAGAGGATCGAACCAGATAACCTGTTGCTGTGAGGTGGCAATGCTAACCGCTGCACCACCGTGGCCACCCTTTTATTTTTATAATCATATGTAAGAAATTTATGGGCCAGTGGCTTTACTTGTTGACCTAAATAAGTAAGCAAATTATGCATTAGTAGCTTCAATTCACCCTCTTTCAGAAAAAGTACTTAAAACATTTGAGAAAACATTGCAATACACTCATTTCTCATGTTTAATCTAAGCACCACACATTTGATTATCATTTTGATTGTTTCTGCAATGTTGTAAAAGGAATGCCTGCTCTCATATTTTCTTGAACAGTACTAAATCTGTACAGTCTCATCACACATCATACATAGATAGAAACAATGCATTTTCTTGACTTTATTCTACCCCAAAACAATCTTTCCAAATGTAAATTAACACTTTTCATTTTACAAATATTGGTAAATTGATTTTTTTTTGTTCAACATCTGTGGAACTGATTGGACACATATTTAGTATATTTACTGTTTTCATGTTATTCATGATATTATGCATTATTTACATCATCACCATCTGGCCTGTGTACACTACAGTGAATAAGGATAACTTACCAAAATAAGGGTATGTTTTTGTAATACTTAATTCTGTTTTGCTTTATTAGCATACATCTGTATCATTACCATCTTGTGACTTTTCACATTTAGCAGTATCCGAATCACTCTTGTGTCTACTTATTACTTTTATTTTTATTTAGCTGTTTTAGGTAACTTTCTTCCCTCAGTCCCCTATGTAAATTGGCTTTGCCTAATGGGACTAAACCATTTGAGAAAACGCAGGTGGAACTAAATGCCTATGCAGAATTTATCAACAGCGCATTTCTTGTGTTTCATACTTTCTAAATCATACATTACTTATTTTGTCTTATTATTTTCAGTTTCTCTCACACACAGTATTATGTACTTCAATCTTCTATGAGAGCTTTTTAACTCTGATGATATACTCCACTCACTCTAAATGCATTGGCTGCTTTATTTAACAATAAATCTAATTCTTTCAAAAGTATGTTCCTCATTTGTTCATTTCTGAAGCACGCACAATTCTGTCTTCTGATAATGACCGATGTAAATAACCAAATTCATAATTTTTGGCTCAGTTCTTTAATATATAGCATAAAAGGTATAGACTAAGTGAGATAATTTGCCATGGTGAACAGCAATTGTGGATATATATGGAAAATGAGGTTTGGAACAAACCAATTTGTTCAGGGGCATCGTCGGGTGAGGGTCAGGTAGGAATTATAATGGGAGTTTAAGTTTTGGGACGGGATGAAGGGGTTATTAGGGCTGGGATGGTAGTAAAAGGAAGTTGGTGTGGTGGGAATGGAAGGGTTAAATTGGGAAAGCAGGAAGGTTTGGAGGAAATGAGGTAAGTGTAAGGAAGGGTTTAGCTAGTTTTATGTGAGTGTAACTGGGTAAGGGATGAGATTTTGGCATGAACTTGCTACAGTGCAGGATTACATGCAAGATGACCTGTAGGTAATTGGTGGTCAAATACATCTTGCTGTAGGTACTTGGTGGTCACATACGTCTTGCTGTAGGTACTTGGTGGTCACATACATCTTGCTGTAGGTACTTGGTGGTCACATACGTCTTGCTGTAGGTACTTGGTGGTCACATACGTCTTGCTGTAGGTACTTGGTGGTCACATACATTTTGGGTTAATAGTAGCATGAATGTGGCTAATGGGGGTATAGTCCTTTCTTTTTTCTTTTTCCTTCTCCCTCTTTTCTCTTTGATTTGTATTATTTGTTTGGGATTATGCCTGTTTCTGTTATTTAAGGAAGTGTAATGAGGGATTTCAGTTTGCTCATTGTCATTTATGTTTCTGGGCATTTCAATTTACTAGTTGGAAAGGGAGACAGGTAAACCTGGGGGTTATGGTGGAGGACAGTTGCTTAGGTTAACGTTGCATTCTGCTTGATTAATTTACCAAGATGGTATAAGAAGGTTGTCAGACTTACAGGGCTGGAAGACGGGATCTCTCATCTACTTGTTATACGGAAAGGTGTTCACAGCTCTTCTGATTAAATTATTTCAGAGGTGGGGGTGGTATAGTATTCCTGGTGGTTCTGTGGTTGGTTGCTTTTAGCTAACCTGTAAGTCTCGGTTTAGTGTGTTTTGTGGGCTGTGAGGCACCCACAAGTAATGGTTGCTTGCCGCCCATGAATGGTGTAGTGTTAACTGTTAGGGAAGAGCAGGAAGCAGCGCTGTGGCATACCTCTCAAGGGTGCAGATTGTAAATGTCCAGATTTTGCCATATAATTTTGGTCTGTTCCTCATAAATAGTAGTTTATTTAAAAGTTGTAGGTGGGTCGGGCATACTGGTTAAGGCTGCACCTCACAGACACAAGGTACAAAGTGTGATTGTAGCAACTAGTGCTTCGCTAAGCTTAAAATGGTCTTTCAGGGCAGTTACCAAGTAGTGACCCATAATCTGTGAGTTGTCAACATTCTTCCCAAGGGTTTCTGCCCTTCAGAAAATTCATGCTTGTGGAAACCCTGCAGGTGGTCCGCTTGCTAAGTCATTAAGAGTAATATCTTAAAATAAGAAAAATATCTTAAAAGTGTCTCTTTTTAATGGTGGCATTGTCTGAATTTCTTTATCTGTGAGGTCAAGAGCACGTGTTCCATTTTGACAGTGTCATTGGGGTACAGCTGGGAGGCATGGCTCTCAAATGTATAGGTTCACAGAATATCCAGATTTTGATTAGATTTTGGTCTGTCCTTGTGCATATTTTTTTTCTGGCAAAAACTGGCAAAGTATTGGGGGGACATCTAGCAATAATGACAGGCATTCAGTTTAGACTTCAGACCCTTCAGAAATTTTTGATTATGGAGGCAGGCTAGGGTATCTGCTTTTGACGTTTGTAAGGGCAATATTTAAAGTGTCTCTGTCTTTGAGCCTCTGTGAACCATGCTTGGTGGCTTTGTCCAGATTTCTTGTTTTAAGAAGTTGTGAGGTATAAGGTCTGGTCCATGTTAGAAGCCTCATTGGAGCATAGCCATGAGGCTTCCTCCTCAACTGTGCAGAATGTTCAGGTAAAGAAGGGTTGGCAGTTCATTACCAAGGGCTTTAGAAAATATTGGCAGACATTTCTGATGCAGGCGTCATATCCTGCAGAAAGTTATGTTGAAGCAGTTATTGTATCAACAAGCTGAGTTTGTAAGAGCAATATGTTAATGGGTTACTATTTGGTTCTTTCAGCCTGTTTTTTTTTTTTCAGAAGGATTTACAGTTATCTTTTCTTTTGCAGATGGTGGAAGCACAAAATTTGTGTCAGATGGAGCAGCTACTCCAGTATTTGCCAGCTAATGAGTCCATGGTGGCTGAGGATTCCAGTGAGTCCAGTCAGAAGAGGTGAAGGCAGATGGCAAGCAACAAGTTGGTGGCCCAAAGACTCGACAGGCAATGGATGCTGCTGTGGTGAACTTTCCGGTCACTGGAGTGGTACGCAATGAGGTCACTGGTAATGATACACTGTTGCATGCTAATTTAGGCATGTCTGAGTTGGTGCATTTTGGATGTAGTGTGGAGACTGGTGAGGATGATGTGCATCAATGGTAGGGTGAAACATGTGGCGTGGCTGAAGGAGGACAGAGTTTTAGTGAAGGGTGACAGGTTCATGAGGAGCCTTGTGGTGATGATGAGGGTTTAGGTTAAGTTATAGGGAGTTTTGGCTCATCTACCAGTGGTGTGGTGTGGAGTCACAACAGTATAAGATTGGGTCAGATTTTGGGATCCAGACAGGTGATTGGTTAACTGCACAGGCTCTGGGGCCATGGTGGGAGGTGGTATTTTGACCTCTCACGTACTGCCTTCAGTTAAAGAAAAGATCTGGAACATGGAGCTTGCTGATATTTTTGAAATGGTTGATGTGTAAAGTATACAACACTTTTAACATGCAATAAAATCAAGTAGATGCTTTGCCAAAACCATCCAGAAAACATTGCCATTGTTAAGGGAGGTAACTAGAAGAATCACCCCTTAAACAGATTAGACTATATAGCAGAAATGCTGACATCAAGGATTATCCAAATAATCTCGAAAGGGGATTTGTTTATGCTTCCATGTCTTAGCATTTAATTAAAAGCTTATCTGTAATAGCTATCAGAATTGAAGCTTGTCACTTAATCTGGGTATAGCACTACATTTATTTCTAAAATTTGCTGCTGCTTTATTTATTAGTAAGCATGTAACAGTTGCCTGGTGTTGGATTAGAATACACATGCAGTGAATTCAGGAATAATAAACTATTAAAATTATTTGAAAAGACCACTTATCAAAGCACAATCTTGTTTTAAACTGTATTGATAACGTTTTGTAAAATCTGGCATTTAGACACTCACATAGCTGTCCAGGACTTCATTTAACTTACCCATATACCATGTTCATTGACTGAATGGAATATACAGCATTATTTCAGACAAAATGAGCAGAACACAGGCTTGAACCTTACTCTGGGTATTGCACTAAATTTATTACTGACATTTTTTGCTGTATTTTGTATTCAGTTACGTCACACTTTACTGGTGTTAGATTAGAACACACATGTAGTGAATACAAGAATAGTGAAGACTTTATTTGAAAACATTACTTATCGAAGCACCATCACCCTTTAAAATGTACTTATTAATTTTGCTTCAGCTCTGGCATGTAGACCATGGATAGTTGTGCAGGACTTCTGTTTAACTAACCCATATACCCTGTTCATTTATTGAGTGGAACCTACAGCACATTTCAGGCAATGAGCAGACCAGAACAGTGACTTTTAATTTAGATAGACCCCAGCATTAACTGAAGTTTGGAAGCTATACAGCACATCACTACATGCTTACTTGCTTTACCATTTCAGGTAGGCAGTGACGCATTAATAAATATGTAAGATGTCCCAGGTATGTCATACCTGACTGTTAAGACTAGAAACTCTGTAATTCATTTATTGTATAATTACATTATGCATTAACTTATTACTTTGATGTTTTCCTACTTACCACATGATTGCTTCATCCTGGCTAGGTGCCCTGCATGAGACTGGACATTGCTAGTCCTCTCTTCTGCAACTGTGGGAAGAGAAGTAAACCATTATGCACATAACTTTTGTACATATTAAGCTTGTATATTTCTAAATTACTGGCAAACATACTTACATATCTGTGGGGTTTGCCCAGCCCTCATCTCTTGGACCCAGATGTCAAAGGTCCCCCTCTTCCTATGCCTCAGGTCAACATAGTAGTGACAACACTGCTCACCAGTGCGGAGGATATCAGTAGCACTGGTAAGTTCCCCTGGCCAACCAATCCCAGGCCTCAGACTTACACTCTGAGCCCTGGTGAAATCGGGTGCAAGCTTACACTCTGAGCCCTGGTAAACATCCTGCAGCAGCCAGGATTCATAGTTCTTAACCAGGAGTACAATAAAAGCTCGACTCCTGCACTCCCCACTTCTGTGCATGAAAGAACACTCCTTCACAAACAGAACCAGGCATATCCACAGCCAAGTTAAAACTCCAATGAATGATGTGAAATTCCAGCCTATTGGCATTTAAATAGGCTGCATTCCTGCCCTTCCACATCATGCTTCAATTTTCAGAAAAGTGACATGCAGCTTAGCATTGCTCAAACTTGCACAAACCCTGTGTAAGAGAAGCTTAGCAAACATGTTTAAGGGCTGCTTAGCATTGCACAGCTTTTCCAAATGTAACTTTTTTTTTAATTTTAAACTAAATCGATGTTTCAGTCACCTGACAAATTTTCACAGCAATAAATGTAAAAAGTAACTCAAACCCAGGACCTACTATACTGCAGGTCATGACTCAACCTATCTAGCCACTGGGATAGTAAAGGAAACTTGCATATCTTCCCATATACTACAAAGGTGCCTGTAAGCATAGCACAGCTTTGCTGCTCAAGTTTGTGCATTGGTAAGCTTGACAGAATTACAACAATTGCATATATCTGGTTTCTAGTTTTAGATGTCTAGCAGATGTCTGCTGTGTATGTAAGAGTAGCTAAGCATAGCTGTACAACATGCCGCACTGTGCTGCAAACAAGCAAATGAAAAAAAAAAAACAATTAAAATTGAATACATCTGGCTTCTATTTTTTGAGGTCAAGCAGATATGTACTATAGGTGAGCAATGCTAAGCATAGCTGCACAATGCACCATACCTCACAAACAAGCTCATAAATGTAAAAAATAAATAAATAAAATTGTAATACCATGCAGTAATATATGTTGTGCACCTTTTGGCCCAGATTAACAGCCCAAAAGGTATTGTGCTGTGCTCAACAACTGCCCAGAAGTTTTCCGGACAGTCCACAAGTACAGAACAACCTCTACAATGTTGCTTACATGAATTCAAAATCCATGTTGCTGTGCTCTCAGTCAGCAACATGCCATAGTTAATATGTATGGCATGCTGCAGAGAAGAAACCATGGCCTTGTACATGGGTACATTCCATGTAGGTTCTTCACAGAGCCTACATGGATTTTATTAAATCCTGGGGATTGTCCTTTGTACATAATTACAAATGTGTCATCATGGTCATTTGAAATTCACAGGCTGTAGCATTTTCAAAATATTCAGTTCTGAACAAAATTGCATATGTTAGTTTTATTAAGGATGATGATTATGAAGGCTGTTAAATCCTAAATAGATTAAGTTGCTATAAAATTAGAAATAAAAGCAAAGTTAATATGCATATACTTTTCTATCCTTGGTTAGTCCCACCAGATTAGTAGCCTCTTTTCAGGAGGGACCTGAAGTAAAATGTATACTACTAGAGAAAATTTAGAGAAGGCATCAGGGAAGTTCCCTTATACTTTTCAATAGGTACTGTGAGATCTTTTGCATCCATCTGAGCTACCACTAACTCAGGCAGATGAGGCCTAGTTTTACTGTCTCATCCAAAGAACAACACACTCAGCAGTACAGCCCCCACCCCACTGTGCTGCACTGCAGTGGCAGCAATCAATCCAACTGGTGTGAGAATAGAACCCACAGGTTTCTGCACCAAAGATGAGCATGCTACCTGTTGCACCATTGACCTATATTTAAAACTGCCAATTTTGATATTTTGAATGCTTTAGAAAACTGACATAAAACTGACTTCCCATTACAATTCAAGATGCAGCCTATGGAGCTAAGAACATAATGTAATCCACTTTTTTAAGTTAAGAATCCCAGTAATGTTTTTTGAAAGTTTCATTAGGTTATGGTATATTGTTTGGACATATCTGGCTCTTTGCACATGGAGTAAAAACAAGAGTAATCTGTAATAGGTTGCATGCTTCTGGAAACTGTTCACTAATAAATGGGATACATGGTGTGCTGTCAGTTAACAGCATTTGCAATACTTCAGTATTCCTCCTAATTTATCTTAAGATTTTAATCTGAATGAAAGGGTAAAGAGGTCACCGAGATTGAGACAATCATTCAGTAAAAAATGCAAGAAAGACCCTCCCAAGCTAGGATCCTCACTCTGTAATAACTGAAAACTCCTATAATGACTGTTAAAGGGCATACTTGTGTTTTAGCTACATGACTTCTGCATGCCAATGGCCTTTTACTTTTTGAGTCATTATGGGTACATTCAGACCTGTAAAGCTAAACTGCACTAGCTATAAATGGTTACCTTTACAACATCACAAATAACATGTGTGACTCATCTTGTGTCCAACTCTGACGGGTGGAAACTGCACTTTTGAATGCTGAAAACACTGAAAGTGCTAAACAATGAATTCAACATTTTGGGACTGTCGAATGTTTTCGAAACACCCAAAATTTCTGCATGTCTTCAAACACCATTATGTAGGGTGGGCAAGCTCCCCTGCAACCCCCACACCCCTGCTAATTTAATATACTAATTCCAAGATTGTACTACAGTGAAGGAAGGGGTACATGTGTAGTCCAATCCCCACTCAGAATGCAGAATCCACATGAGGAAATGCACACTGGCATTTGCTCATTTGTGATTTAGGCAATTCATAGTTCATTATTACAAACTTTTGAAATCGTACTTTCTCACACCTGGCCATCGCAGATGTGCACTTCAACCTTATGAAAGTAAACTGCTGTAGACATGTCATGTTTTGGCCTTTTTTTGACCTCATCAGTACAGCATAAGTGGTGAGTTGTTTGGCTATACTTTAGAAACATACAGCTTAAAACCAAGCCTGATGTCCACAAACATTAAGGAATTTGCAAAAAATCCCAAATAATATCCCAACAATTTCTTAGTTTGGCTCAATCTTTTTTATTTTTTTTTTTTTTTTTTTTTTTGAGTTTTTTGAGTTTTTATGGAATTGTTTGCCTGGGTGATATTTTTACCATTTTTGCAAATATAAACAGCATACATTTTAAAAATACAAAGGATTGCTAATTCCCTTACCTAACAGAGTATGAGCCCTGTTGCCTCTCCAAAAGTTCACACACATACACACTTTGTAGCATAATAGGCTAATGTTGTGAGAACCAGATGTGTCCTGCTATCTTAAATTTTGGTCCCACTATGTCCATGCGTATCTAAGTAACCCATTTATCAAGAAAATAGAAAACAAGCATAAACGTGAATGCAATCTTAAAAATGCATATGTCATTCTTTATAGTCCAGCAAAGTTGTCCTTGTCGCAATAACTGCATTTTCTTGAGGTTTTCTATTACAGCAAACTTGTTCAGTATTTGTTATTTAAAACCTTTATGAAGGAATGCCTTGCCCTTCAGACTCTGCTTCTTCCTTCTTTGAAGTCATGGCATTTTGCTTTTGGCAACAAATTAAAATATTGATGTCAGCTACTAATAATTCCATAAACAAATGTTAATGATCCTTAGCCTAGTAGCAGTAATTCTCCATGAACTGACCATGCCTGACAGAGAAAAATCCAGCTGTAATGAAATTGTCTTCAGCAATACAAAATGAAGAAAACAAAAATCAGTCTCAAGGGCATTTGCAAGCCATCTCTTTCAATGCATGATATGATTTTATTCTCTCAGAAACTGATACATTTTTAAGAGAGAACAGAATTTATTTTTGTGGGTTCTTCTGCCGTAATACAAAATGAAACATGAAATTCTTTTTTTTTTTTTACAGATGGAACCAACATCTCAGTTATATATAGTGTGAAACCGTGAGCAGTAAAATGCTAACAAATTAATGGCTGATTTACTCAAGAAGTGAAGAGAAACATGCAGTGCAGTTTTAAAAATTGCAATAATGCTCTATCATTATAGTTAATAGGTTCAAATGCCTAATAAATGCTAAAAAATAATCACTCATAACTCAAGAGTTTAGACATAATAACATAGCACTGTGATGGTAGAAAGCAATACCATGAAGGCATTAGGAAAATATACAGGTTAACATACTTACGTGCAGGCAACAAAGTTACATCTGGATTGAGTTTCTGTTGCATTTGCATAAGCAAGGAAAGAAACATACATTTATTTATTTATTATTTATTTTATATTTCTGGTAACTTTGTTACATCATTTTGAAGTATTTCTTCTTCTTATGCACCTAGTTCGAATGAGGTGATTGTTCCACTGCATTCAGCATTCATCAGAGCTACAGTTGAGTACAATGTTCCATTTGGTATGTTCTTAACCAAACACATCTAACAACTGGAACATCCAAAGAAGTTCCTCATTAAAAGAATACAGGACATAAATAACATGTCCTGTGCAGACTGCCTAAAAGCCCTAGCCTGTATTCTGTCACTTACAGGCTGTTGAGAGGAGATCTATGCCTGGCATACAAGGCATTGCTGGACCCCACCCTGACAGACCTGCTGCATATCTATAAAACTAACAGCACCAGATTTACCTGTTCTAAAGACTTAAATCTTGCTTATGATATAAATAGGACCTGCTGGAGAGACAGGTATGTATCCCAGAGACCTTTCCTTCTCTGAAACGGGCTCCCCACTCATGTTTAGCAGAGTTTCTCCTTAACCCAATTCAAATGTAACTTGGGCAGTTGAATGGGTAACTCAGAATGCATCCTTGGTTTGGTTCCTATGTCTCTAATGGGCACAGACAGCCTGTAAATGGTTCATCTCCCAGGGACCTGCATGTAAATGTTTCATCTCCCAAGCTCCTGTTTACACTTATTCAGGGGTACCAGAACTTGTCAGAGATTTGGGATCTATGGGTAGGCTTAAGAAGGCCCTAGTGGTCATTAGCCTAGTACATACCCATAAGTCTATGAACCTATGAATTCACAAGGTGTTGTAGTCAGCTGTCAAACAGAATGACAAACACTGCATTATATGCAATATGTAATACAAAAGTTTTTAGGTTAACAGACTGAGTTTTGGATAAGACCTAGGCAGACACATGCTTATTTATTAGTTTAATTGCATGTTATGGTATTAAAACAATTACAGTAATCATTGTACAATAATAAAAAGAAAATTAATTACTGGGCAAGCAACTAATGAAAGCAAATTATAGTGATTATATACAGTAAACAATTAAGTAAATTATAAAACTATGATTTGCTTCCCAAGAAGGGTTTAGGAAACCTCTTTTACAAAGTTCATATTTCATTTACCTCTTAAAGGAGGTGTCAGTGTTTCATGCCAAAATCATTCCCCGGGATTCATGAACCTTGCGCCAGGCGCCAGCATAGCGTCGGCGTTATAACGCCAAATATGGCTGCTTAGCGATTCAGGTATGAATGAATCCCACGTGCACTACCGGCGTGCGCCGGACCGTCTCCGCCCCCCGGCGTAGGTATGCAAAACACACTGTGTGCGGTATTGCACCATGCAAATGAGGGCAAATAGCGATCCACGTGGCGGGCGTGGCGTAAGACGCAATGTAAACCAAAAAAAAACGGTTTACATTTACCCAAACATACCGGAGGAGTAACGGAAGGCTGTCAAAGTCAGGTATCATATAGGTGCAATATGCCAATGTGGAAAGGCACCGAGAATGTCCCAAGAAAATATGCACAAAATGTAAAAAATGACATAAATGGCACGTAGAAAGAACAGCAGACCCCGGGATATGTGCACAGAAGTTGCAAAGCAATGAAATAATATGACAATGTCCCAAAAGAGCAGTAGAACACAAATCAGCTGCACAGCCACCACACACCATAGTATGTATGTAAAGCTGCAACCCCAGCGCAATGGTTGTCAAGGAGTGGTGGCGGTGTCCGCGCCGTAACCATGTATTAGTAGTCAATTCCATGCAAATGAGGCAGATAATAGTGAATCGCAAAAACGGCACGCGTAAGGATGCAGCAAGCGTAGCGGTACCACACCGAGGAGTGGCCTACACGAGATACATGTCAACCACAGAGGGGTGTGCCACTGTAGGAGGAAGGATATTGGATGTCAGCAAATCTGGGCTGTACAATGCACATCACAGCATCAGGACTGGCGTGTTAGGAAATAGATGTGCTGAGAGTACATAATGCGCGTACAAATGCATGTGCACGAGTATGACTACGTTCCCTAAACCAGTCATGTGATGGCCTCACCGTCAACAACCACGGATATAGGAAGGTAATGCGGAGAATACGAGGAAATGCGGAAGCAGTGTAAATGGATCCGTAATGAGCAATTAACACCAATCAATGCAGGAAGGGCAAACACCGGCAGCTGAGAACTCTGCATGCAGACTCCTGCATAACGGGAAAGGGGAGGCATATGAGTGCAAAGATAGTAGGGGATGTAGTAGAAATGCAAAGAGCAAAGAACCGAAATAGCACAGCCAAGTACAGAGGTAGCATAACTGCGGCTGCAGATAAAATGCATCATATGCCATGTGCCTGCAGGATGCAGTAATGTAAGATGCCAGGCGAAGGCAATGCAGGCAACTGTAATGTAACACGACAGGCAGTACCGTTGCAGTTGCAACCGTAAAACCACGGAAATAATCCATGGATACGGCCGTACTGAGAAACCCAATGTTTTCACCGGGTATACAGCACAACAGTATTAAATGTGAATGCACAACACAGAGCGATTTCCCAAACGCCGCACCGTAGGGTGTAAACAGACGGGGAACTTTTAACATGTATATGCTGGGTGCCGCCGTGGCCGTGATGCATAGGTATGTGGCAGAGACAGACGGAGTTGCGGAGGGTGGTGCCGACAACTACCGTAGGCCTCACAGGAGAAGGAGAGTGTTCAGACCAAGGGTGACCTACCAGGGGATGCGAGACCTGGAGATAGTAGAGCGCTACAGGGTGGACAGGGACACGTTACAGCAAATAGTGGAGCTGTGCCGGCGCCTGAGAACAAGAGACAACAGAGGGGAGCCCATCCCAGTGGACACAAAGGTATGTGTGAGCTTGCGAATACTGGCTACAGGTACCTTTCAAAGGCCCACCGGGACATAATGGGCATCTCACAGGCATCAGCATCCAGGGTACTACACCAGTTCCTGGATGCCATGTTACCACATGCCCATGAGCACATAAAGTTCCCCACATCTCAGGAGGAGTTGGCTAGCAATATGCGCCGCTTCCACCGTGTGGCACAATACCCGGAGGTCCTGGGTGCGATAGACTGTATGCACATAGAAATCAAGTCACCACCTGGGGAGCAGGGTAGACGCTACATAAACCGCAAGGGATACCCCTCCATCAATTGCCAGGTCGTGTGCAATGCGCAGGGCATTATCATGGATGTGTGTGCTGGCAGCCCTGGAAGCTACCACGACTCCCATATCTGGCATGCCTCACAGCTGTATCAGGTATTCGCCAGTGGGGACATCACACAAGGTCACCTTGTGGGGGATGCTGGCTACGCACTGGAGCCGTGGTTGATGACACCCATCAGAAATGCACACACACACATGCAAGAACGCCATAATGAGGCACACGCACAAACGAGAATAATCATAGAGCGTGTGTTCGGGATGTTGAAATCACGGTTCCGGTGCTTGGATACATCCGGTGGAGCCTTGCAGTACTCTCCAGGCACAAGTGCCCACATATTCATAGTATGTTGTATGCTACACAATATGATTCTGCGGAAACAGCTGCTGCAGGGACATAATGCCGGAGGGCCACCAAGCCCGCCACAACTGCCAGGGCAAGCACAGGCACAGGGCGTTCGGCGCCACGGACACACTGAGCCAGCCCCAGTAGGTAGACAGAGGTGTACCCAATATGCCTACGCCCTGGCAAAGAGGGAACGCATAGCACATACTTTGACAGTGTAGGCCCCATGGACTGACACCTCCTGACCTGCACACACAGTAAAATGGACGCCACACAAACATGTCCGCCCGTAATGTGTACCGTATGTGCGGACGTATGTGTGACTCCAACAAAGGCACCGCCAAACACTGCACACCCAATAGCCAGCAGAGCATGGAACGCCAACACCTCAACGCACGCCGGTTCAACAGCACACGGCGTAGCCATATGCTGCCACTATCGCCGCAAGTCGACCACACATGTACGCATGTGCATACACAGATACTGAAATACATATCAGTACACATGTAGAAATATATGTACGCATACACAGATAGAAAGTACAACAGGGTAATATGGAACCCAGGGATGCAAGTTCACAGATAAGTAAGACGCGAAATCACCACATATTAAACATAGTGACCGACAACCCGATCATCCTGGAGGGTGGGCAGAGC